>NW_027596681.1:0-183271 GCF_964194155.1 Cetorhinus maximus
GTTTGGCTCTGTTGGGCTCTGTTTGCCTCTGTTTGGCTCTGTTTGGCTCTGTATGGCTCTGTTTGGCTCTCTTTGGCTCTCTTTAGATCTGCTTGGCTCTGTTTGGCTCTCTTTGGCTCTGTTTTGCTCTGTTTGACTCGGTTTGACTCTGTTTGGCTCTGTTTGCCTCTGTTTGACACTGTTTTGCTCTGTTTTGCTCTGTTTGGTTCTGTTTGGCTCTGTTGGGCTCTGTTGGGCTCTGTTTGCCTCTGTTTGGCTCTGTTTGGCTCTGTGTGGCTCTGTTGTGCTCTGTTTGGCTCTGTTTAGCTCTGTTTGTCTCTGTTTGCCTCTGTTTGGATCTGATGTGCTATGTTTGGCTCTGTGTGGCACTGTGTGGCTCTGTTGGCTCTGTTCTGCTCTGTTTGGATCTGCATTCCTCTGTTTGGCTCTGTTATCCTCTGTTTGGCTCTGGTTTTTCTGTTTGCCTCTACTTGGCTCTGTTTTGGCACCGTTTGGCTCCGTTTCATTGTATTTCGCTCTGTTTGGCTCTGTTTGGCTCTGTTTGGCTCTGTTTGCTCTGTTACACTCTGTTTGGCTCTGTTTAGCTCTGTTGTGCTCTGTTTTGCTCTGTTTGGCTCTTTTTGGCTCTGTGTGGCTCTGTTTTGCTCTGTTGTGCTCTGTTTGGCTCTGTTTGGCTCTGTTTTGCTCTGTTTGGCTCTGTTTTGATCTGTTTGGCTCTGTTTGGATCTGTTTGGCTCTGTCTGGCTCTGTTCGGCTCTGTTCTGCACTGTTTGGCTCTGTTTGGCTCCATTTCATTTTGTTTGGCTCTGTTTAGCTCTGTTTTGTTCTGTTTGGCTGTGGTTACTCTGTTTGGCTCTGTTGGACTCTGTTTGCCTCTGTGTGGCTCTTTTTGGCTCTGTGTGGCTCTGTTTTGCTCTGTTTGGCTCTGTTTAGCTCTGTTTGTCTCTGTTTGGCTCTGTTTGGCTCTGTGTGGCTCTGTTGTGCTCTGTTTGGCTCTGTTTAGCTCTGTTTGTCTCTGTTTGCCTCTGTTTGGATCTGATGTGCTATGTTTGGCTCTGTGTGGCACTGTGTGGCTCTGTTTGGCTCTGTTCTGCTCTGTTTGGATCTGCATTCCTCTGTTTGGCTCTGTTATCCTCTGTTTGGCTCTGGTTTTTCTGTTTGCCTCTACTTGGCTCTGTTTGGCACCGTTTGGCTCCGTTTCATTGTATTTCGCTCTGTTTGGCTCTGTTTGGCTCTGTTTGGCTCTGTTTTGCTCTGTTACACTCTGTTTGGCTCTGTTTAGCTCTGTTGTGCTCTGTTTGGCTCTGTTTGGCTCTTTTTGGCTCTGTGTGGCTCTGTTTTGCTCTGTTGTGCTCTGTTTGGCTCTGTTTGGCTCTGTTTTGCTCTGTTTGGCTCTGTTTTGATCTGTTTGGCTCTGTTTGGATCTGTTTGGCTCTGTCTGGCTCTGTTCGGCTCTGTTCTGCACTGTTTGGCTCTGTTTGGCTCCATTTCATTTTGTTTGGCTCTGTTTAGCTCTGTTTTGTTCTGTTTGGCTGTGGTTAACTCTGTTTGGCTCTGTTGGACTCTGTTTGCCTCTGTTTGGCTCTTTTTGGGCTCTGTGTGGCTCTGTTTTGGTCTGTTTGGCTCTGTTTAGCTCTGTTTGTCTCTGTTTGGATCTGTTTGCATCTGATGTGCTATGTTTGGCTCCGTGTGGCACTGTGAGGCTCTGTTTGGCTCTGTTCTGCTCTGTTTGGATCTGCATTCCTCTGTTTGGCTCTGTTATCCTCTGTTTGGCTCTGGTTTCCTCTGTTTGCCTCTACTTGGCTCTGTTTGACTCTGTCTGGCTCTCTTTGGCTCTGTTCTGCTATCTTTGGCTCTGTTTGGCTCCGTTTCATTGTATTTCGCTCTGTTTCGCTCTGTTTCGCTCTGTTTGGCTCTGTTTTGCTCTGTTACACTCTGTTTGGCTCTGTGTGGCTCTGTTTGGCTCTGTTAGGCTCGGTTTGGCTCTGTTTGGCTCTGTGTGGCTCCGTTTGTCTCTGTTCTGTTTCTGTTTGATCTGTTTGGCTCTCTTTCGCTCTGTTCTGCTCTGTTTGGCTCTGTTTGGCTCTGTTATTTTCTCTTTGGCTCTGTTTTGCTCTGTTTGTCTCCATTTGGCTCTCATTGGCTCTGTTTGGCTCCTTTTGGCTCTGTTGTGCTCTGTTTCGCTCTGTTTGGCTCTTTTTGGTTCTGTATGGCTCTGATTGGCTCTATTTTGCTCAGTTTGGTTCTGTTTGGCTCTGTTTGGCTCTGTTGTGCTCGGTTTACCTCTGTTTGGCTCTGTGTGGCTCTATTTAGCTCTGTTTGGCTCTTTGTGTCTCTGTTTGGCTCTGTTTGGCTCACTTTTGCTCTGTTTGGCTCTGTTTGGCTCTGTTTTGCTCTGTTTGACTCGGTTTGGCTCTATTTGGCTCTGTTTGCCTCTGTTTGACTCTGTTTTGCTCTGTTTTTGCTCTGTTTGGTTCTGCTTGACTCTGTGTGGCTCTGTTGGGCTCTGCTTGCCTCTGTTTGACTCTGTTTTGCTCTGTGTCGCTCTGTTTTGATCTGTTTGGCTCTGTTTAGCTCTGTTTGTCTCTGTTTGGCTCTGTTTGGCTCTGTTCTGCTCTGTTTGGATCTGCATTCCTCTGTTTGGCTCTGTTATCCTCTGTTTGGCTCTGGTTTCCTCTGCTTGGCTGTGTTTGTCTCTGTTTGGCTCGATTTCGCTCTGTTTGGCTCTATGTGGCTCTGTTTGGCTCTGTTCTGCTCTGTTTGGCTCTGTTGTGCTCTGTTTGTCTCCGTTTGGCTCTGCTGTGCTCTGTTTAGCCCGTATGGCTCTGTCTGGCTCTCTACTGCCATGTTTGGCTCTGTTTGGCTCTGTTTGGCTCGGATTGAACTGTTTGGCTCTGTTGTGCTCTGTGTGGCTCCGTTTGGCTCTGTATTGGCTCTGTTTGGCTCTGTTGGGCACTTTTGTGCTCTGTTGTGCTCTGTTTGGCTCTGTTTGGCTCTGTTTGGCTCTGTCTGGCTCTGTTTGGCTCTGTTCTGCTCTGCTTGGCTCTGTTTGGCTCCGTTTCATTTTATTTCGCTCTGTTTGGCTCTGTTTGGCTCTGTTTGGCTCTGTTGTGCTCTGTTTGTCTCCGTTTGGCTCTGCTGTGCTCTGTTTGGCTCGGTATGGCTCTGTCTGGCTCTCTATTGCCATTTGGGCTCTGGTTGTCTCTGTTTGGCTCGGATTGAAGCTGTTTGGCTCTGTTGTGCTCTGTCTGGCTCCGTTTGACTCTGTTTGGCTCTGAGTGGCTCTCTATTGCCATGTATTGGCTCTGTGCGGCTCTATCTTGCTCTGTTTGGCTCTGTTTAGATCTGTTTGGCTCTCTTTGGCTCTGTTTGGCTCTGTTGTGCTCTGTTTATCTCTTTCTGTCTCTGTTTGGCTCTGCTTCGCTCTGTTTTGCTCAATTTTGCTCTGTTTGGCTCTGTTTTGCTCTGTTTGACTCGGTTTGGCTCTGTTTGGCTCTGTTTGCCTCTGTTTGACTCTGTTTTGCTCTGTTTTGCTCTGTTTGGTTCTGCTTGGCTCTGTTTGGCTCTGTTGGGCTCTGCTTGCCTCTGTTTGGCTCTGTTTAGCTCTGTGTCACTCTGTTTTGCTCTGTTTGGCACTGTTTAGCTCTGTTTGGATCTGATGTGCTATGTTTGGCTCTGTGTGGCTCTGTTTGGCTCTTTTCTGCTCTGTTTGGATCTGCATTCCTCTGTTTGGCTCTGTTATCCTCTGTTTGGCTCTGGTTTCCTCTGCTTGGCTCTGTTTGCTCTGTTTGGCTCGATTTCGCTCTGTTTGGCTCTATGTGGCTCTGTTGGCTCTGTTCTGCTCTGTTTGGCTCTGTTGTGCTCTGTTTGTCTCCGTTTGGCTCTGCTGTGCTCTGTTTGGCTCGGTATGGCTCTGTCTGGCTCTCTATTGCCATGTTGGGCTCTGTTTGGCTCCGTTAGGCTCTGTTTTGGCTCTGTGTGGCTCTGTATTGCAATATTTCGCACTGTTTTGCTTTGTTTGGCTCTGTTTGAATCTGTTTGGCTCTGTTTTGCTCTGTTTGGCTCTGTTGGGCTCTGTGTGGCTCTGTTTTGCTCTGTTTGGCTCTGTTTGGCTCTGTTCTGCTCTGTTTGGCTCTTTTTGGCTCTGTTTCACTCTGTTTGGCTCTGTATGGCTCTGTTTTACTCTGTTTGACTCGTTTTGTCTCTGTTAAGCTCTGTTTGGCTCTGTTTGGATCTGCTTCCCTCTGTTTGGCTCTGTTTTGCTCTTTTTGGCTGTGTTTGGCTCTGATTGTCTCGATCTGGCTCTGTTTGGATCTATGTGGCTCTATTTGGCTCTGTTGGGCTCTGTTTGACTCTTTTTTGCTCTGTTTGGCTCTGTTTTGCTCTGTTTGGTATTGTTTGGCTCTGTATAGCTCTCTTTGGCTATGTTTGGTTCTGTTTGGCTCTGTTGTGCTCTGTTTGGCTCTGTGTGGCTCCGTTTTGCTCTGATTGGCTCTCGTTCGCTCTGTATTGCTCTGTTTGGCTCTGATTGGCTCTGTTCGGCTCTGATTGGCTCTTTTTGACTCTGTTTCACTCTGTTTGGCTCTGTATGGCTCTGTTTTACTCTGTTTGAATCGGTTTGTGTCTGTTTGGCTCTGTTTGGCTCTGTTTGGCTCTGTTTTGCTCTGTTTGGCATTGTTTGGCTCTGTTTGTCTCTTTTTGGCTCCGTTCTGCTCTGTTTGTCTCTATTTGGCTCTGTACGGCTCTGTTTGGCTCGGTTTGGCTCTGCGATGCTCTGTTAGGTTCTGTTTGGCTCTGTTTAGCTCTGTTTGGTTCTGTTAGGTTCTGTTTGGCTCTGTTCTGCTCTGTTTGGCTCTGTTTGGATCTGCTTTCCTCTGTTTGGCTCTGTTTTGCTCTGTTTGGCTCTGTTTGGCTCTGATTGGCTCGATCTGGCTCTGTTTGGCTCTATGTGGCTCTGATGGGCTCTGTTGTGCTCTGTTTGGCTCTGTTGTGCTCTGTCTGGATCCATTTGTCTCTGTTTTTCTCTGTGTGGCTCTGTATTGCCATATTTCGCTCTGTTTTGCTTTGTTTGGCTCTGTTTGAATCTGTTTGGCTCTGTTGTGCTCTGTTTGGCTCTGTTTGGCTCTGTTGGGCTCTGTGTGGCTCTGTTTGGCTCTGTTTGGCTCTGTTTGGCTCTGTTCTGCTCTGTTTGGCATTGTTTGGCTCTGTTTGTCTCTTTTTGGCTCCGTTCTGCTCTGTTTGTCTCTATTTGGCTCTGCACGGCTCTGTTTGGCTCGGTTTGGCTCTGTGATGCTCTGTTAGGTTCTGTTTGGCTCTGTTTAGCTCTGTTTGGGTCTGTTTGGTTCTGTTTGGCTCTGTTCTGCTCTGTTTGGCTCTGTTTGGATCTGCTTTCCTCTGTTTGGCTCTGTTTTGCTCTGATTGGCCCGATCTGGCTCTGTTTGGCTCTATGTGGCTCTGATGGGCTCTGTTGTGCTCTGTTTGGCTCTGTTGTGCTCTGTCTGGATCCGTTTGTCTCTGTTTTTCTCTGTGTGGCTCTGTATTGCCATATTTCGCTCTGTTTTGCTTTGTTTGGCTCTGTTTGAATCTGTTTGGTTCTGTTGTGCTCTGTTTGGCTCTGTTTGGCTCTGTTGGGCTCTGTGTGGCTCTGTTGTGCTCTGTTTGGCTCTGTTTGGCTCTGTTCTGCTCTGTTCGGCTCCGTTTGGCTCTGTTTCACTCTGTTTGGCTCGGTATGGCTCTGTTTTACTCTGTTTGACTCGGTTTGTCTCTGTTTAGCTCTGTTTGGCTCTGTTTGGCTCTGTTTGGCTCTGTGTGTCTCTGTTTGGCTCTGGTTGGCTCTGTTTTGCTCTGTTTTGCTATGTTTGGCTGTGTTTGGCTCTGTTATGCTCTGTTTGGCTCTGTTTGGATCTGTTGTGCTCTGTTTGGCTCTTTGTGGCTCTGTATGGCTCTGATTGGCTCTATTTTGCTCAGTTTGGTTCTGTATTGCTCTGTTTGGCTCTGTTGTGCTCGGTTTACCTCTGTTTGGCTCTGTGTGGCTCTATTTAGCTCTGTTTGGCTCTTTGTGTCTCTGTTTGGCTCTGTTTGGCACTGTTTGGCTCACTTTTGCTCTGTTTGGCTCTGTTTGGCTCTGATTTGCTCTGTTTGATTCGGTTTGGCTCTATTTGGCTCTGTTTGCCTCTGTTTGACTCTGTTTTGCTCTGTTTTGCTCTGTTTGGTTCTGCTTGACTCTGTGTGGCTCTGTTGGGCTCTGCTTGTCTCTGTTTGACTCTGTTTTGCTCTGTGTCGCTCTGTTTTGATCTTTTCGGCTCTGTTTAGCTCTGTTTGTCTCTGTTTGGCTCTGTTTGGCTCTGTTCTGCTCTGTTTGGATCTGCATTCCTCTGTTTGGCTCTGTTATCCTCTGTTTGGCTCTGGTTTCCTCTGCTTGGCTGTGTTTGTCTCTGTTTGGCTCGATTTCGCTCTGTTTGGCTCTATGTGGCTCTGTTTGGCTCTGTTCTGCTCTGTTTGGCTCTGTTGTGCTCTGTTTGTCACCGTTTGGCTCTGCTGTGCTCTGTTTAGCCCGGTATGGCTCTGTCTGGCTCTCTACTGCCATGTTTGGCTCTGTTTGGCTCTGTTTGGCTCGGATTGAAACTGTTTGGCTCTGTTGTGCTCTGTGTGGCTCCGTTTGGCTCTGTATTGGCTCTGTTTGGCTCTGTTGGGCACTTTTGTGCTCTTTTGTGCTCTGTTTGGCTCTGTTTGGCTCTGTCTGGCTCTGTTTGGCTCTGTTCTGCTCTGCTTGGCTCTGTTTGGCTCCGTTTCATTTTATTTCGCTCTGTTTGGCTCTGTTTGGCTCTGTTTTTGCTCTGTTACACTCTTTTTTAGCTCTGTTTGGCTCTGTTTTGGTTCTTTTTGGCTCTTTTCTGCTCTGTTTGGCTCTGTTTGGATCTGCTTTCCTCTGTTTGGCTCTGTTTTTGCTCTTTTTGGCTGTGTTTGGCTCTGATTGTCTCGATCTGGCTCTGTTTGGATCTACGTGGCTCTATTTGGCTCTGTTGTGCTCTGTTTGGCTCTGTTGTGCTCTGTCTGGCTCCGTTTGACTCTGTTTGGCTCTGAGTGGCTCTCTATTGCCATGTATTGGCTCTGTTTGGCTCTGTTTTGCTCTGTTTGACTCTGTTTTGCTCTTTTTGGCTCTGTTTACTCTGTTTGGCTCTGTGTGGCTCTGTTTGGCTCTGTTGTGCTCTGTTTGGCTCTTTGTGTCTCTGTTTGGATCTGTTTGGCTCTGTATCGTTCTGTTTTGCTCTGTTTGGCTCTGTTTGGCTCTGTTTTGCTCTGTTTGACTCGGTTTCGCTCTGTTTGGCTCTGTTTGGCTCTGTTTGACTCTGTTTTGCTCTGTTTTGCTCTGTTTTGTTCTGTTTGGCTCTGTTGTGCTCTGTTTGGCTCTGCTTCGCTATTTTTCGCTCTGTTTTGATCTGTTTGGATCTGTTTGGTTCTGTTTGGCTCTGTCTGGCTCTGTTTTGCTCTGTTTGGCTGTGTTTGGCTCTGTTTGGCTCGGTTTTGCTCTATTTGACTCGGTTTGGCTCCGTTTGGCTCTGTTTGGCTCTGTTTGGCTCTGTTTGGCTCTGTATTGCCATATTTCGCTCTGTTTCGCTCTGTTTGGCTCTGTTTGAATCTGTTTGGCTCTGTTGTGCTCTGTTTGGCTCTGTTTGGCTCTGTTTGGCTCTGTTCTGCTCTGTTTGGCTCTGTTTGACTCTGTTTCACTCTGTTTGGCTCAGTATGGCTCTGTTTCACTCTGTTTGACTCGATTTGTCTCTGTTTAGCTCTGTTTGGCTCTGTTTGGCTCTGTTGTGCTCTGTTTAGCTCTGTGTGTCTCTGTTTGGCTCTGGTTGGCTCTGTTTCGCTCTGTTTTGCTATGTTTGGCTGTGTTTGGCTCTGTTATGCTCTGTTATGCTCTGTTTGGCTCTGTTTGGATCTGTTGTGCTCTGTTTGGCTCTGTGTGGCTCTGTGTGGCTCTGTTTGGCTCCGTTTCACTCTGTTTTGCTCTGTTTGGCTCTGTTTGGCTCTGTTTTACTCTGTTTGACTCGGTTTGGCTCTGTTTGGCTCTGTTGTGCTCTCTTTGGCTCTGTGTGATTCTGTTTGGCTGTGTTTGGCTCTCTTTCACTCTGTTTTGCTCTGTTTTGCTCTGTTTGGCTCTGTTGTGCTCTGTTTGGCTCTGTGTGTCTCTGTTTGGATCTGTTTGGCTCTGTTTCGCTCTGTTTTGCTCTGTTTGGCTGTGTTTGCCTCTGTTTGGATCTGTTTTCCTCTGTTTGACTAGGTTTGGCTCTGTTTGGCTCTGTTTGGCTCTGTTTCGCTCTGTTTGGCTCTGTTTGGCTCTGTTTGGTTCTGTTTGGGTCTGTTTGGCTCTGAATGGCTCTGTTTGCCTTTGTTTGGCTGTGTTTGGCTCTGTTTGGCTCTGTTAGGCTCGGTTTGGCTCTGTTTGGCTCTGTGTGGCTCCGTTTGTCTCTGTTCTGTTCTGTTTGATCTGTTTGGCTCTATTTTGCTCTCATTCACTCTGTTTTGCTCTGTTTGGCTCTGTTTCGCTCTGTTATGCTCTTTTGGCTCTGTCTTGCTCTGTTTGTCTCCATTTGGCTCTGTTTGGCTCTGTTTGGCTCCTTTTGGCTCTGTTGTGCTCTGTTTGGCTATTTTTGGCTCTGTATGGCTCTGATTGGCTCTGTTTTGCTCAGTTTGGTTCTGTTTTGCTCTGTTTGGCTCTGTTGTGCTCGGTTTAACTCTGTTTGGCTCTGTGTGGCTCTATTTTGCACTGTTTGGCTCTGTTTAGCTCTGTTTTGCTCAATGTTGCTCTGTTTGGCTCTGTTTTGCTCTGTTTTGCTCTGTTTGGCTCTGTTTAGCTCTGTTTGGCTCTGTTGGACTCTGTTTGCCTCTGTTTGGCTCTTTTTGGCTCTGTGTGGCTCTGTTTTGCTCTGTTTGGCTCTGTTTAGCTCTGTTGGGCTCTGTTGTGCTCTGTTGTGCTCTGGTTGGCTCTGTTTGGCTCTGTGTGGCTCTGTGTGGCTCTGTTTGGCTCTGTTCTGCTCTGTTTGAATCTGCATTACTCTGATTCGCTCTGTTATCCTCTCTTTGGCTCTGGTTTCCTCTGCTTGGCTCTGTTTGGTTCTGTTTGGCTCGATTTAGATCTGTTTGGCTCTATTTGGCTCTGTTCGGCTCTGTTCTGCTCTGTTTGGCTCTGTTGTGCTCTGTTTGTCACCGTTTGGCTCTGCTGTGCTCTGTTTGGCTCGGTATGGCTCTGTCTGGCTCTCTATTGACATGTTTGGCTCTGTTTGGCTCTGTTTGGCTCGGATTGAAACTGTTTGGCTCTGTTGTGCTCTGTGTGGCTCCGTTTGGCTCTGTATTGGCTCTGTTTGGCTCTGTTGTGCTCTGTTGTGCTTTGTTTTGCTCTGTTTGGCTCTGTCTGGCTGTGTTTGGCTCTGTTCTGCTCTGTTTGGCTCCGTTTCATTTTATTTCGCTCTGTTTGGCTCTGTATTGGTTCTCTTTGGCTCTGTTGGGCTCTGTTGTGCTCTGTTGTGCTCTGGTTGGCTCTGTCTGGCTCTGTTTGGCTCTGTTCTGCTCTGTTTGGCTCTGTTTGGCTCCCTTTCATTTTATTTCGCTCTGTTTGGCTCTGTTTGGCTCTGTTTTGCTCTGTTACACTCTTTTTAGCTCTGTTTGGCTCTCTTTGGCTCTGTTGTGCTCTGTTTGGCTCTGTTTGGGTCTGTTTGGCTCTTTTTGGCACTGTGTGGCTCTGTTTGGCTCTGTTGTGCTCTGTTTGGCTCTGTTTCGCTCTGTTTGGCTCTGTTCTGCTCTGTTTGGCTCTGTTTAACTCTGTTTGGCTCTGTTTGGCTCTGTCTGGCTCTGTTTCGCTCTTGTTGGCTCTGTGTGGCTCTGTTTGGCTCTGTTGTGCTCTGTTTGGCTCTGTTTGGCTCTGTTCGGCTCTGTTGTGCTCTGTTTGGCTCTGTTTTGATCTGTTTGGCTCTGTTTGGCTCTGTTTCGCTCTGTTTGGCTCTGTTGGGCTCTGTTTTGCGCTATTTGACTCGTTTGGCTCCGTTTGTCTCTGTTTGGCTCTGTTCTGCTCTGTTTGGTTCTGATTGGCTCTGTTTGGCTCTGTTGGGCTCTGTTTGCCTCTGTTTGGCTCTGTTTGGCTCTGTATGGCTCTGTTTGGCTCTCTTTGGCTCTCTTTAGATCTGCTTGGCTCTGTTTGGCTCTCTTTGGCTCTGTTTTGCTCTGTTTGACTCGGTTTGACTCTGTTTGGCTCTGTTTGCCTCTGTTTGACACTGTTTTTGCTCTGTTTTGCTCTGTTTGGTTCTGTTTGGCTCTGTTGGGCTCTGTTGGGCTCTGTTTGCCTCTGTTTGGCTCTGTTTGGCTCTGTGTGGCTCTGTTGTGCTCTGTTTGGCTCTGTTTAGCTCTGTTTGTCTCTGTTTGCCTCTGTTTGGATCTGATGTGCTATGTTTGGCTCTGTGTGGCACTGTGTGGCTCTGTTTGGCTCTGTTCTGCTCTGTTTGGATCTGCATTCCTCTGTTTGGCTCTGTTATCCTCTGTTTGGCTCTGGTTTTTCTGTTTGCCTCTACTTGGCTCTGTTTGGCACCGTTTTGGCTCCGTTTCATTGTATTTCACTCTGTTTGGCTCTGTTTGGCTCTGTTTGGCTCTGTTTTGCTCTGTTACACTCTGTTTGGCTCTGTTTAGCTCTGTTGTGCTCTGTTTTGCTCTGTTTGGCTCTTTTTGGCTCTGTGTGGCTCTGTTTTGCTCTGTTGTGCTCTGTTTGGCTCTGTTTGGCTCTGTTTTGCTCTGTTTGGCTCTGTTTTGATCTGTTTGGCTCTGTTTGGATCTGTTTGGCTCTGTCTGGCTCTGTTCGGCTCTGTTCTGCACTGTTTGGCTCTGTTTGGCTCCATTTCATTTTGTTTGGCTCTGTTAGCTCTGTTTTGTTCTGTTTGGCTGTGGTTAACTCTGTTTGGCTCTGTTGGACTCTGTTTGCCTCTGTTTGGCTCTTTTTGGCTCTGTGTGGCTCTGTTTTGCTCTGTTTGGCTCTGTTTAGCTCTGTTTGTCTCTGTTTGGCTCTGTTTGGCTCTGTGTGGCTCTGTTGTGCTCTGTTGGCTCTGTTTAGCTCTGTTTGTCTCTGTTTGCCTCTGTTTGGATCTGATGTGCTATGTTTGGCTCTGTGTGGCACTGTGTGGCTCTGTTTGGCTCTGTTCTGCTCTGTTTGGATCTGCATTCCTCTGTTTGGCTCTGTTATCCTCTGTTTGGCTCTGGTTTTTCTGTTTGCCTCTACTTGGCTCTGTTTGGCACCGTTTGGCTCCGTTTCATTGTATTTCGCTCTGTTTGGCTCTGTTTGGCTCTGTTTGGCTCTGTTTTTGCTCTGTTACACTCTGTTTGGCTCTGTTTAGCTCTGTTGTGCTCTGTTTGGCTCTGTTTGGCTCTTTTTGGCTCTGTGTGGCTCTGTTTTGCTCTGTTGTGCTCTGTTTGGCTCTGTTTGGCTCTGTTTTGCTCTGTTTGGCTCTGTTTTGATCTGTTTGGCTCTGTTTGGATCTGTTTGGCTCTGTCTGGCTCTGTTCGGCTCTGTTCTGCACTGTTTGGCTCTGTTTGGCTCCATTTCATTTTGTTTGGCTCTGTTTAGCTCTGTTTTGTTCTGTTTGGCTGTGTTAACTCTGTTTGGCTCTGTTGGACTCTGTTTGCCTCTGTTTGGCTCTTTTTGGCTCTGTGTGGCTCTGTTTTGCTCTGTTTGGCTCTGTTTAGCTCTGTTTGTCTCTGTTTGGATCTGTTTGCATCTGATGTGCTATGTTTGGCTCCGTGTGGCACTGTGAGGCTCTGTTTGGCTCTGTTCTGCTCTGTTTGGATCTGCATTCCTCTGTTTGGCTCTGTTATCCTCTGTTTGGCTCTGGTTTCCTCTGTTTGCCTCTACTTGGCTCTGTTTGACTCTGTCTGGCTCTCTTTGGCTCTGTTCTGCTATCTTTGGCTCTGTTTGGCTCCGTTTCATTGTATTTCGCTCTGTTTCGCTCTGTTTCGCTCTGTTTGGCTCTGTTTTGCTCTGTTACACTCTGTTTGGCTCTGTTTGGCTCTGTTGTGTTCTGTTTGGCTCTGTTTGGCTCTGTTTGGCTCTGTTGTGCTCTGTTTGGCTCTGTTTTGATCTGTTTGGCTCTGTTTGGCTCTGTTTCGCTCTGTTTGGCTCCTGTTGGGCTCTGTTTTGCGCTATCTGACTCGGTCTGGCTCCGTTTGTCTCTGTTTGGCTCTGTTCTGCTCTGTTTGGTTCTGATTGGCTCTGTTTGGCTCTGATGGGCTCTGTTTGCCTCTGTTTGGCTCTGTTTGGCTCTGTATGTCTCTGTTTGGCTCTCTTTGGCTCTCTTTAGATCTGCTTGGCTCTGTTTGGCTCTCTTTGGCTCTGTTTTGCTCTGTTTGACTCGGTTTGACTCTGTTTGGCTCTGTTTGGCTCTGTTTGACTCTGTTTTGCTCTGTTTTGCTCTGTTTGGTTCTGTTTGGCTCTGTTGGGCTCTGTTGGGCTCTGTTTGCCTCTGTTTGGCTCTGTTTGGCTCTGTGTGGCTCTGTTGTGCTCTGTTTGGCTCTGTTTAGCTCTGTTTGTCTCTGTTTGCCTCTGTTTGGATCTGATGTGCTATGTTTGGCTCTGTGTGGCACTGTGTGGCTCTGTTTGGCTCTGTTCTGCTCTGTTTGGATCTGCATTCCTCTGTTTGGCTCTGTTATCCTCTGTTTGGCTCTGGTTTTTCTGTTTGCCTCTACTTGGCTCTGTTTGGCACCGTTTGGCTCCGTTTCATTGTATTTCGCTCTGTTTGGCTCTGTTTGGCTCTGTTTTGCTCTGTTACACTCTGTTTGGCTCTGTTTAGCTCTGTTGTGCTCTGTTTGGCTCTGTTTGGCTCTTTTTGGCTCTGTGTGGCTCTGTTTTGCTCTGTTTGGCTCTGTTTGGCTCTGTTTTGCTCTGTTTGGCTCTGTTTTGATCTGTTTGGCTCTGTTTGGATCTGTTTGGCTCTGTCTGGCTCTGTTCGGCTCTGTTCTGCACTGTTTGGCTCTGTTTGGCTCCATTTCATTTTGTTTGGCTCTGTTTAGCTCTGTTTTGTTCTGTTTGGCTGTGGTTAACTCTGTTTGGCTCTGTTGGACTCTGTTTGCCTCTGTTTGGCTCTTTTTGGCTCTGTGTGGCTCTGTTGTGCTCTGTTTGGCTCTGTTTAGCTCTGTTTGTCTCTGTTTGGCTCTGTTTGCATCTGATGTGCTATGTTTGGCTCCGTGTGGCACTGTGAGGCTCTGTTTGGCTCTGTTCTGCTCTGTTTGGATCTGCATTCCTCTGTTTGGCTCTGTTATCCTCTGTTTGGCTCTGGTTTCCTCTGTTTGCCTCTACTTGGCTCTGTTTGACTCTGTCTGGCTCTCTTTGGGCTCTGTGCTCTGTTCTGCTATCTTTGGCTCTGTTTGGCTCCGTTTCATTGTATTTCGCTCTGTTTCGCTCTGTTTCGCTCTGTTTGGCTCTGTTTTGCTCTGTTACACTCTGTTTGGCTCTGTTTGGCTCTGTTTAGCTCTGTTGTGCTCTGTTTGGCTCTGTTTGGCTCTTTTTGGCTCTGGGTGGCTCTGTTTTGCTCTGTTGTGCTCTGTTTTGCTCTGTTTGGCTCTGTTTTGCTCTGTTTGGCTCTGTTTTGATCTGTTTGGCTCTGTTTGGATCTGTTTGGCTCTGTCTGGCTCTGTTCGGCTCTGTTCTGCACTGTTTGGCTCTGTTTGGCTCCATTTCATTTTGTTTGGCTCTGTTTAGCTCTGTTTTGTTCTGTTTGGCTCTGTTTAACTCTGTTTGGCTCTGTTTGGCTCTGTCTGGCTCTGTTTCGCTCTTTTTGGCTCTGTGTGGCTCTGTTTGGCTCAGCTGTGCTCTGTTTGGCTCTGTTTGGCTCTATTTGACTCAGTTTGGCTCTGTTTGACTGTGTTCGGCTCTGTTTGGCTCTGTTTTGCTCTATTTGACTCAGTTTGGCTCCGTTTTGCTCTATTTGGCTCTGTTTTGCTCTGTTTGGTTCTGATTGGCTCTGTTTGGCTCTGTTGGGCTCTGTTTTTCTCAGTTTGGCTCTGCTTGGCTCTGTTTGGCTCTGTTTTGCTCTCTTTGGCTCTGTTTAGATCTGCTTGGCTCTCTTTGGATCTGTTTGGCTCTGTTGTGCTCTGTTTGGCTCTGTGTGGCTCTGTTATCCTCTGATTGGCTCTGTTTCACTCTGTTTTCCTCTGTGTGGCTCTGTTTGGCTCTGTTTGGCTCTGTCTGGCTCTGTTTGGCTCTCTTGTCCTCTGTTTGGTTCTGTTTTGCTCCGATTGGCTTTGTTTGGCTCTGTTTGGCTCTGTTGTGCTCTGTGTGGCTCTGTTTGTCTCTGTTTGGCTCTGTTTGGCTCTGTGTGGCTCTGTTTGGCTCTCTTTCACTCTGTTTTGCTCTGTTTGGCTCTCTTTGGCTCCGTTCTGCTCTGTAAGGCTCTGTTTGGCTCCGTTTTTCTCTGTTTGGCTCTGTTTGGCTCTATTTGGCTCTGTTTGGCTCTGTTTCGCTCTGTTTGGCTCTGTTCCGCTCTTTTTAGATCTGTTTGGCTCTGCTTTCCTCTCTTTTCCTCTGCTTGGTTCTGTTTGGCTCTGTTATGCTCTATTTGGATCTGGTTAGCTCTCTTTTGCTCTGTTTGGCTCTGTTGTGCTCTGCTGGGCTCTGTTTGTCTCTGTTTAGCTCTGTTTGGCTCTGTGTGGCTCTGTTTTGCTCTCTTTCACTCTGTTTTGCTCTGTTTGGCTCCCTTTGGTTCCGTTCTGCTCTGTAAGGCTCTGTTTGACTCCGTTTTTCTCTGTTTGGCTCTGTTTGGCTCTATTTGGCTCTGTTTGGCTCTGTTCTGCTCTGTTTGGCTCTGTTCCGCTCTTTTTAGATCTGTTTGGCTCTGCTTTCCTCTCTTTTCCTCTGCTTGGTTCTGTTTGGCTCTGTTTTGCTCTATTTGGATCTGGTTCGCTCTCTTTTGCTCTGTTTGGCTCTGTTGAGCTCTGTATGGCTCTGTTTGTCTCTGTTTGGCTCTGTTTGGCTCTGTGTGGCTCTGTTTTGCTCTCTTTCACTCTGTTTTGCTCTGTTTGGATCTCTTTGGCTCCGTTCTGCTCTGTAAGGCTCTGTTTGGCTCCGTTTTTTCTCTGTTTGGCTCTGTTTGGCTCTATTTGGCTCTGTTTGGCTCTGTTCTGCTCTGTTTGGCTCTGTTCCGCCCTTTTTAGATCTGTTTGGCCCTGCTTTCCTCTCTTTTCCTCTGCTTGGTTCTGTTTGGCTCTGTTATGCTCTATTTGGATCTGGTTCGCTCTGTTTTGCTCTGTATTGACTTTGTTTGGCTCTGTTGTGCTCTGTTTGGCTCTGATTGGCTCTGGTTGGCTCTGTTTGACTCTGTTGTAATTTGTTTGGCTCTGTTTGGATCTGTCTGGCTCTGTTTTGCTCTGTTTGGCTCTGTTTGGCTCCGTTTGGCTCTGTTTTGCTCTGTCTCACTGTGTTTTGCTCTGTTTGGCTCTATTTGACTCTGTTTGGCTCTGTTTGGCTCTGTTTGTCTCTGTTTGGCTCTGCTTTGCTCCGTTTGGCATTGTTTGGCTCTGTTTGGCTTTGTTGTGCTCTGTCTGGCTCTGTTTGGCTCTGTTGGGCTCAGTTTGGCTCGGTTTGGCTCTGTTTTGCTCTGTTTGGATCTGTTTGGCTCTGTTTAGCTCTGTTTGCCTCTGTTTGGTTCTGTTTGGATCTGTTCAGCTCTGTTTGGCTCCGTTTGGCTCTGCTTTCCACTACTTGGCTGTGTTTGGCTCTATTGTCCTCTGTTTGGTTCTGTGTTGCTCCGTTTGGCTTTGTTTGGCTCTGTTTTGCTCTATTTCACTCTGTTTTGCTCTGTTTGGCTCTGTTTGGCTCTGTTGCCTCTGCTTGGCTCTGTTTGGCTCTGTTTGGCTCTGTCTGCCTCTGTTTGGCTCTGTTCTGCTATGTTTGGCTTTGTTTGGCTCCGTTTCATTGTATTTCGCTCTGTTTGGCTCTGTTTCGCTCTGTTTGGCTCTGTTTGGCTCTATTTTGCTCTGTTACACTCTGGCTCTGTTTGGCTCTGTTTGGCTCTGTTGTGCTCTGTTTGGCTCTGTTTGCCTCTATTTGGCTCTGTTTGGCTCTGTTCTGCTCTGTTTGGCTCTGTTCCGCTCTTTTTAGATCTGTTTGGCTCTGCTTTCCTCTCTTTTCCTCTGCTTGGTTCTGTTTGGCTCTGTTATGCTCTATTTGGATCTGGTTCGCTCTCTTTTGCTCTGTTTGGCTCTGTTGAGCTCTGTATGGCTCTGTTTGTCTCTGTTTGGCTCTGTTTGGCTCTGTGTGGCTCTGTTTTGCTCTCTTTAACTCTGTTTTGCTCTGTTTGGATCTCTTTGGCTCCGTTCTGCTCTGTAAGGCTCTGTTTGGCTCCGTTTTTCTCTGTTTGGCTCTGTTTGGCTCTATTTGGCTCTGTTTGGCTCTGTTCTGCTCTGTTTGGCTCTGTTCCGCTCTTTTTAGATCTGTTTGGCCCTGCTTTCCTCTCTTTTCCTCTGCTTGGTTCTGTTTGGCTCTGTTATTCTCCATTTGGATCTGGTTCGCTCTGTTTTGCTCTGTTTTGACTCTGTTTGGCTCTGTTGTGCTCTGTTTGGCTCTGATTGGCTCTGGTTGGCTCTGTTTGACTCTGTTGTACTTTGTTTGGCTCTGTTTGTATCTGTCTGGCTCTGTTTTGCTCTGTTTGGCTCTGTTTGGCTCCGTTTGGCTCTGTTTTGCTCTGTCTCACTGTGTTTTGCTCTATTTGACTCTGTTTGGCTCTGTTTGTCTCTGTTTGGCTCTGTTTGGCTCTGTTTTGCTCCGTTTGGCATTGTTTGGCTCTGTTTGGCTCTGTTGTGCTCTGTTTGGCTCTGTTTGGCTCGGTTTGGCTCTGTTTTGCTCTGTTTGGATCTGTTTGGCTCTGTTTAGCTCTGTTTGCCTCTGTTTGGTTCTGTTTGGATCTGTTTGGCTCTGTTTAGCTCTGTTTGCCTCTGTTTGGTTCTGTTTGGATCTGTTCAGCTCTGTTTGGCTCCGTTTGGCTCTGCTTTCCTCTACTTGGCTGTGTTTGGCTCTATTGTCCTCTGTTTGGTTCTGTTTTGCTCCGTTTGGCTTTGTTTGGCTCTGTTTTGCTCTATTTCACTCTGTTTTGCTTTGTTTGGCTCTGTTTGGCTCTGTTGCCTCTGCTTGGCTCTGTTTGGCTCTGTTTGGCTCTGTCTGCCTCTGTTTGGCTCTGTTCAGCTATGTTTGGCTTTGATTGGCTCCGTTTCATTGTATTTCGCTCTGTTTGGCTCTGTTTCGCTCTGTTTGGCTCTGTTTGGCTCTGTTTTGCTCTGTTACACTCTGGCTCTGTTTGGCTCTGTTGTGCTCTGTTTGGCTCTGTTTGCCTTTCTTTGGCTCTTTTTGGCTCTGTGTGACTCTATTTCACTCTGTTTTGCTCTGTTTGGCTCTGTTTGGCTCCTTTTGGCTCTCTTGTGCTCTGTTCGGCTCTGTTTGGCTCTGTTTGGCTCTGTTAGGCTCTGTTTGGCTCTGTTTTGCTATGTCTGGCTCTGTTTAGCTCTGTTTGGCTCTGTTTGGCTCTGTTGTGCTCTGTTGGGCTCTGCTTGGCTCTGTTTGGCTCCCTTTGGCTCTGGTTTCCTCTTGCTGGGCTCTGTTTGGCTCAGTTTTGCTCTGTTTGACTCTATTTGGCCCTGTTTGCCAATGTTTGGCTCTGTTTTGCTCTGTTTGGCTCTGTTTTGCTCTGTTTCGCTCTGTTTATCTCTGTTTGGCTCTGTTAGGCTCTGTTGTGCTCTGTTCGCTCTGTTCGGCTCTGTTTGGCTCTGTTTGGATTTGTGTGGCTCTGATTGGCTCGGTTGCAATCTGTTTGGCTCTCTTTGGCTCTCTTTGGCACTGTCTGGATCTTTTTAGCTCTGCTTTGCTCCGTTTAGCTCTATTTTGCTCTGTTTCGCTCTATTTTGCTCTGTTTGGCTCTGTTTGGCTCTCTTTCGCTCTGCTTTGCTCTGTATGGCTCTGTTTGGCACTTTTTTGCTCTGTTTTGCTTTGTGTTGCTCTGTTTGGATCTGTTTGGCTCTTTTTCACTCTGGTTTTCTCTGTTTCACTCTGTTTGGCGCTGTTTGGCTCTGTCTGGCACTGTTTGGTTCTGTTTTGCTCTATTTGGCTCTGTCTGGCTCTGTTTGGCTCTGTTTGGCTCTGTTTGGCTCTGTTGTGCTCTGTTTGGCTCTGTTTGGCTCTGTTTGGATCTGTTCGGCTCTGTTTGGCTCTGCTTTCCTCTGTTTGGCTCTGTTTGGCTCTGTTTGGCACTGTCTGGCTCTGTTTTGGTCTGTTTGGCTCTGTTTGGCTCTGTCTCACTGTGTTTTGCTCCGTTTGGCTCTATTTGGTTCTGTTTGGCTCTGTTTGGCTCTGTTTAGCTTTGTTTGGCTCTGTTTGGTTCTGTTTGGATCTGTTCGGCTCTGTTTGGCTCTCTTTCGCTCTGCTTTGCTCTGTATGGCTCTGTTTGGCACTTTTTTGCCCTGTTTGCTTTGTGTTGCTCTGTTTGGCTCTGTTTGGCTCTGTTTTGCTCTGTTTGGCTCCGTTTGGCTCTCTTGTGCTCTGTTTGGCTCTGTTTTGCTCTTTTTGGCTCTGTTCCGCTCTGTTTAGCTCTGTTTTGCTCTGTTTTCCTCTCTCTTCCTCTGTTTGGTTCTGTTTGGCTCTGTTATGCTCTGTTTGGCTCTGTTTCACTCTGTTTTGCTCTGTTTCACTCTGTTTGGCGCTGTTTGGATCTGTCTGGCACTGTTTGGTTCTGTTTTGCTCTATTTGGCTCTGTTTGGCTCTGTTTGGCTCTGTTGTGCCCTGTTTGGCTCTGTTGTGCTCTGTTTGGCTCTGGTTGGCTGTGTTTGACTCTGTTGTACTTTGTTTGGCTCTGTTTGGATCTGTCTGGCTCTGTTCTGGTCTGTTTGGCTCTGTTTGGCTCTGTCTCACTGTGTTTTGCTCCGTTTGGCTCTATTTGGCTCTGTTTGGCTCTGTTCGGCTCTGTTTAGCTCTGTTTGGCTCCGTTTGGTTCTGTTTGGATCTGTTCGGCTCTGTTTGGCTCTGTTTGGCTCTGCTGTCCTCTGTTTGGCTCTGTTTGGCTCTGTTTGGCACTGTCTGGCTCTGTTTGTCTCTGTTGCCCTCTGTTTGGTTCTGTTTTGCTACGTTTGGCTTTATTTGGCTCTGTGTTGCTCTATTTCACTCTGTTTTGCTCTGTTTTGCTCTGTTTGGCTCCATTTGGCTCTCTTGTGCACTGTTTGGCTCTGTTTGGCTCTGTTAGGCTCTGTTTGGCTCTGTTTTGCTATGTTTGGGTCTCTTTAGATCTGTTTGGCTCTGTTGGGCTCGGTATGGCTCTGTTGTGCTCTGTTGGGCTCTGTTTGGCTCTGTTTCGCTCTGTTTTCCTCTTGCTGGGCTCTGTTTTGCTCTGTTTGACTCTATTTGGCTCTGTTTGCCAATGTTTGGCTCTGTTTTGCTCTGTTTGGCTCTGTTGTGCTCTGTTTCGCTCTGTTTGGCTCAGTTTGGCTCGGTTTGGCTCTGTTTTGCTCTGTTTGGATCTGTTTGGCTCTGTTTAGCTGTGTTTGCCTCTGTTTGGTTCTGTTTGGATCTGTTCGGCTCTGTTTGGCTCTGTTTGGCTCTGCTTTCCTCTGTTTGGCTCTGTTTGGCACTGTCGGGATCTGTTTGGCTCTGTTGTCCTCTGTTTGGTTCTGTTTTGCTCCGTATGGCTTTGTTTGGCTCTGTTATGCTCTATTTCACTCTGTTTTGCTCTGTTTGGCTCTGTTTGGATCTGTTTGGCTCTCTTGTGCTCTGTTTGGCTCTGTTTGGCTCTGTTTTGGTCTGGTTGGCTCTGTTCCGCTCTGTTTAGCTCTGTTTTGCTCTGTTTTCCTCTCTTTTCCTTTGTTTGGTTCTGTTTGGCTCTGTTATGCTCTGTTTGGCTCTGTTTGGCGCTGTTTGGCTCTGTCTGGCACTGTTTGGCTCTGTTTTGCTCTATTTGGCTCTGTTTGGCTCTATTTGGATCTGTTTGGCTCTGTTTGGCTCTGTTTTGCTCTGTTTGGCTCTGTTATGCTCTGTTTGGCTCTGTTTGGCTCTGGTTGGCTGTGTTTGACTCTGTTGTACTTTGTTTGGCTCTGTTTGGATCTGTCTGGCTCTGTTTTGCTCTGTTTGGCTCTGTTGGGCTCCGTTTGGCTCCCTTTGGCTCTGTCTCACTGTGTTTTGCTCCGTTTGGCTCTATTTGGCTCTGTTTGGCTCTGTTTGGCTCTGATTGGTTCTGTTTGGATCTGTTCGGCTCTGTTTGGCTCTGTTTGGCTCTGCTTTCCTCTGTTTGGCTCTGTTTGGCTCTGTTTGGCACTGTCTGGCTCTGTTTGTCTCTTTTGCCCTCTGTTGGGTTCTGTTTTGCTACGGTTGGCTTTATTTGGCTCTGTGTTGCTCTATTTCACTCTGTTTTGCTCTGTTTGGCTCTGTTTGGCTCTATTTGGCTCTCTTGTGCTCTGTTTGGCACTGTTTCGCTCTGTTTGGCTCTGTTAGGCTCTGTTTGGCTCTGCTTTGCTATGTTTGGGTCTCTTTAGCTCTGCTTGGCTCTGTTGGGCTCGGTTTGGCTCTGTTGTGCTCTGTTGGGCTCTGTTTGGCTCTGTTTCGCTCTGTTTTCCTCTTGCTGGGCTCTGTTTGGCTCTGTTTTGCTCTGTTTGACTCTATTTGGCTCTGTTTGCCAATGTTTGGCTCCGTTTTGCACTGTTTGGCTCTGTTTTGCTCTGTTTCGCTCTGTTTGGCTCTGTTTGTCTCTGTTAGGCTCTGTTGTGCTCTGTTTGGCTCTCTTTGGCTCTCTTTGGCTCTGTTTGTATCTTTTTCGCTCCGCTTAGCTCTGTTTGGCTCTGTTTGGTTCTGTATTGCTCGTTTTGGCTCTGTTTTGCTCTGTTTTGCTCTATTTGGCTCTTTTTGGCTCTGTTTGGCTCCATTTGGCTCTGTTGTGCTCTGTTTGGCTCTGTGTGGCTCTGTTTTGCCCTGTTTGGCTGTGCCTGGCTCTGTTTGGCTCTGTTTGGCTCTGTTTGGCTCTGTTGTGCTCTGTTTGGCTCTGTTTGGCTCTGTGTGGCTCTGTTGTGCTCTGTTTGGCACTTTTTAGCTCTTTTTGGCTCTGTTTGGCTCTCTTTCGCTCTGTTTTGCTCCGTTTGGCTCTATTTTGCTCTGTTTCGCTCTATTTTGCTCTGTTTGGCTCTGTTTGGCTCTCTTTCGCTCTGCTTTGCTCTGTATGGCTCTGTTTGGCACTGTTTTGCTCTGTTTGGCTCTGTGTTGTTCTGTTTGGCTCTGTTTCGCTCTGTTTTGCTCTGTTTGGCTCCGTTTGGCTCTGATGTGCTCTGTTTGGCTCGGTTTGGCTCTGTGTGGCTCTGTTTTGCCCTGTTTGGCTCTGATTGGCTCTCTTTGGCTCTGTTGTGCTCTGTTTTGCTCTGTTTTGCTCTGGTTGGCTCTGTTCTGCTCTGTTTAGCTCTGTTTTGCTCTGTTTTCCACTCTTTTCCTCTGTTTGGTTCTGTTTGGCTCTGTTATGCTCTGTTTGGCTCTGTTTCACTCTGTTTTGCTCTGTTTCACTCTGTTTGGCTCTGTTTGGCGCTGTTTGGCTCTGTCTGGCACTGTTTGGCTCTGTTTTGCTCTGTTTGGCTCTGTTTGGCTCTTTTTGGCTCTGTTTGGCTCTGTTTGGCTCTGTTGTGCTCTGTTCGGCTCTGTTTTGCTCTGTTTGTCGCTGTTTGGCTCTGTTGTGCTCTGTTTGGCTCTGGTTGGCTCTGTTTGACTCTGTTGTACTTTGTTTGGCTCTGTTTCGATCTGTCTGGCTCTGTTTTGCTCTGTTTTGCTCTGTTTGGCTCCGTTTGGCTCTGTTTGGCTCTGTCTCACTGTGTTTTGCTCCGTTTGGCTCTGTCTGGCTCTGTTTGGCTCTGTCTGGCTCTGTTTGGCTCTGTTTTGCTCTGTTTCGCATTGTTTGGCTCTGTTTGGCTCTGTTGTGCTCTGTTTGGCTCTGTTTGGCTCTGTTGTCCTCTGTTTGGTTCTGTTTTGCTCCGTTTGGCTTTGTTTGGCTCTGTTTTGCTCTATTTCACTCTGTTTTGCTCTGTTTGGCTCTGTTTGGATCTGTTTGGCTCTCTTGTGCTCTGTTTGGCTCTGTTAGGCTCTGTTTGGCTCTGTTAGGCTCTGTTTGCCTCTCTTTTGCACTGTTCGTCTCTGTTATGCTCTTTTTGGCTCTGTTGGGCTCGGTTTGGCTCTGTTGTACTCTGTTGGGCTCTGTTTGGCTCTGTTTCGTTCTGTTTTCCTCTTGCTGGGCTCTGTTTGGCTCTGTTTTGCTCTGTTTGACTCTATTTGGCTCTGTTTGCCAATGTTTGGCTCCGTTTTGCTCTGTTTTGGCTCTGTTTTGCTCTGTTTCGCTCTGTTTGGCTCTGTTTGGCTCTGTTTGTCTCTGTTTGGCTCTGTTAGGCTCTGTTGTGCTCTGTTTGGCTCTGTTTGGCTCTGTTTGGCTTTGTGTGGCTCTAATTGGCTCTGTTGCACTCTGTTTGGCTCTGTTTGGCTCTGTTTTGCTCTGTTTGGCTCTGTTTGGCTCTGTTTGGCATTGTTTGGCTCTGTTTGGCTCTGTTGTGCTCTGTTTGGCTCTGTTTGGCTCTGTTAGGCTCAGTTTGGCTCGGTTTGGCTCTATTTTGCTCTGTTTGGATCTGTTTGGCTCTGTTTAGCTCTGTTTGCCTCTCTTTGGTTCTGCTTGGATCTGTTCGGCTCTGTTTGGCTCTGTTTGGCTCTGCTTTCCTCTGTTTGGCTCTGTTTGGCTCTGTTTGGCACTGTCTGGCTCTGTTTGGCTCTGTTGTCCTCTGTTTGGTTCTGTTTTGCTCTGTTTGGCTTTGTTTAGCTCTGTTCTGCTCTATTTCACTCTGTTTGGCTCTGTTTCGCTCTCTTGTGCTCTGTCAGGCTCTGTTTGGCTCTGTTAGGCTCTGTTTGGCTCTGTTTTGCACTGTTTGGCTCTGTTTAGCTCTGTTTGGCTCTGTTGGGCTCGGTTTGGCTCTGTTCTGCTCTGTTGGCCTCTGTTTGGCTCTGTTTGGTTCAGATTTCCATCATTCACAGTAATTTGCTTTTATCTTTTTAATTTGAAATCTTGCTGCTTAAATAAAACACCAACTGATTACTGCGTCTCCTGTGAAACTTACATGGCAGAAATACATCACTGAAAGCAACTGACACACGTCAAATTCAAAGTACTTTCATGTCGCATCTCTTTCTGCTTCTGTCTCGCCCCCAGCTCCCTCTGCCCGTCTAGCTCCCAGGTCAATTAGCTGCTTCATGCAGACACGGTGAATTCGTGGGAATGGGTAAAACTCGTGGGGTAAAGAGACTCCTGGATCTCATCTTCCTGGTTCTCCCAGATACTGATTACAGGAATGTGCACAGTGCCGATTATCCACAGTCACTCCCCTCCAAGTTGTTCAGCTTTTTATTTGATTTTCACACTGGATTTCAATGTGAAGAAAGCAGAGCTGTGATAAGCTTTATATTGTTCAGCAGATGTAGTGCAAGAAGATACATGACAGGACGATGATAACTGTGCTCTTTGGATGTGGTGAGCACCAGGGAAGGATTGGCACCATTACTGTGTCGCTCAATTAGTCTCGTGACAAATCTCGTGCTGGAAATGACAAGAAAACCCCTTGAATTTGGTCCGTGTTTTGGTTTCAAAAGAGCAGAATGCAAGGTAAGAAAGTACATCTCACTCGAGTGGATTATACAATGGCAGAATGACCCGTGCTGTTGGGAAACATAAAATTATAGAAAGTTACAGCACAGAAAGAGGCCAATCGGCCGGGCGTGCTGGTTTCAAAGGGCAGTTGTGATTGGTTGATCCATCAGAAGTGACATTTGTGCCGGTGCAAACAGTAGGCAGCAAAATTCGTTCTTCTCCCACGCATATTTTTCCTCACACCAACATTTCTATCGTCAGTGCTTTGCAACCAGCCCTTCTCCTCTCCTCTTGCTTCATTCCACTTGAACCAAGTGTGATGTTTTCTAGCTCTTGAGGTGCCCTTGAACCCTCACTCCTCTGATTCTGGTGGGGTTTAAAAAGTTTCCAGTCAACGAGTGATCAACGCTCGTTCTAAAAAAACTCAATAACTCGACATTCCCTGACCGGGAATCGAACCCGGGCCGCGGCGGTGAGAGCGCCGAATCCTGACCACCAGGGACGTTAGGCCAACTTATTTCGGTTTGGCTGATCTGCGTTGCTTTTGCCTATTGTTTTTCAGTTCAGATCTCTTTCACCATAAAACTGCCTGTTAAGGTTCAAGATAAACGACTTCTTCAGCCAATGAAAACAACGGTTTCTGTGATCTGGAACATGAAACCGACAGTGAGGTAAATAGTCCCACAAGCTGCTCATGTGAATCTTTCAATTTCCAATGCCCTCCAGCCTATTCGCTGTTGGTCCAATGGAAGCGCCGATTCCCAGTCACTGGACATCAGGGAAACGACCAATAAGGCTTGACATTTGGATTATGGAGGCAACTTTTGACATTTTTTTTTCATTCCGGACCTCTTCCAGAGACAACTTTCTCCGACCAAATGGTCTGTTTAGGTTGAACACAAGCGACTTCTTCACCAATGAGAAGAACCATTGCTGTTAGCTGGAAAATGAAATCGATACTTTCCTCCTTTACGACAATTCTTAAAGCCTCCCCCTTTGACCGAGCTTTTAGTCATCTGACCGAATATGTGGCTCGGTGTCATACTTTGTTGTATAATGCTCCTGGGTAACGCCTTGTGACGTTTCATTAGGTTAAAAGCGCTTTATAAATTTAAGTTGTTGTTGTAGGATATATATAGAAAGGGCCAGTCTCCTGTTTTATCTTTCATGCTGATACTTTTTGTCTGTGACATTTTAACATGAATTCGCACAACTAATGTGAATCAAGTTTGCGACGTTAAAAACGTTTTAACCCCCTGAGGGAACTGAACCACATTGAGAATCACAGAGGAACAGACACAGAGAGAAAAACATCGAGATTAACAGAGGCGTAAAGAGAGACACACGCCCAGAAAGCAAGGGTGTCACCAACTTGGCTCAGTGTTTGTTCCATTTCTGAAAGCAAATTTCCTGAATGTTGACAAATGAATGAAAATCAGAAAATACGGACGTATTTGGATGGGTTTCCTTGTAATTAACTGATAGTTAATTTGGTTAAAATCAAAAATGGTGAAAACTTTAGTCAGCAGGATTGCAACCGTCGTGTTCATATTTACAACAAACGGAAATTATTGAACTTTCACTCACTTCAATAAACAAGCTTGGATAATGCTCTTGCCAGCTTTCAAACCGCAGCTCCATCATATGTGAAGCGAATATGACCTCACTCGCCTTTATAAACCCTGCGCTGGAAAGATCCCAATGGAGCTGTCTGGAATGTTAAGCGGTGACGTCATGCAGCAGCACTTTGGATCTTTGTTTTGAAGAAATGGAATTCGGCTGTTCTCATTAGGAATGCTGGAGACAGACTGATCAACAATGTCATCATCAAATGGCACAGCGCAGTAAGAGGACCTTTCACCCATGCTGTCTATGTCAATTTTGTACAAAGAGCTTTATAATTAATGACAATTTCCTTCTCTTTCTCCTTAGCCCTGTTTTTTTCACTTTCAAGCCATTGACCAATTCCCATTTGGAAACTCGGTGTTAAGAAAACCAATATTAAAAGTTTCAACTGGTTCCTCACCTGAGCAAATACGTCAGCCTTGCTCCAGGGACTGACGTTTGCAGTGCTTTACTTTGGTCAGAAGTTCAAGGCAATATAATTTGCAGGTAAACCTGGATCTTGTTTTTTTATTCATTCACGTGATGTGGGCTTCTCTGTCTGGGCCAGCATTTATTGTCCATCTCTAACTGCCCTTGGGAAGGTGGTCTGCCTTCTTGAACCGCTGCAGTCCATGTTGTGTAGGTACTTCCACTGTGCTGTTAGGAAGGGAGGTCCAGGATTTTGACCCAGTAGCAGTGAAGGAACGGCGATATATTTTCAAGTCAGGATGGTGAGTGAATTGAAGGTGATGGTGTTCCTATCTATCTGCTGCCCTTGTCCTTCTAACTGGTAATGGTCGTGGGTTTGGACGCTACTGTCTAAGCAGCCTTGGTGAATTCCTGCAGTGCATCTTGTAGATGGTACACATTGCTGCTTCTGTGCATCGGTAGTGAAGGGAGTGAATGTGGATGTTGTGCCAGTCAAGTGGACTGCTTTGCCCTGGACGGTGTCCAGCTTCTTCAGTGTTGCGGGGGCTGCACTCATCCAAGCAAGTGAGGAGTATTCTATCACACTCCTAACTTGTGCCTTGCAGATGGTAGACAGGATTTTGGGAGTCAGGAGGTGAGTTACACGTTGCACGATTCCTAACCTCTGACCTGCTCTTGTAGCCACCGTATTTATATGGCTAGTCCAGTTCAGTTCCTGGTCAATGGGAACCCCCAGGGTGTTGATAGTGAGGGATTCAGTGATGGTGATGTCATTGAACATCAAGGGGCGATGGTTGGATTCTCTTGTGTTGGAGATGATCATTGCCTGACATTTGTGGGGTGCGAATGTTACTTGCCACTTGTCAGCCCAAGCCTGGATATTGCCCAGATCTTGCTGCATTTGGACATGGACTGCTTCAGTATCTGAGGAGTCGGGTATGGTGCTGAACATTGTGCAATCATCAGCTAACTTTGCCACTTCTGACCTTATGATGGATGGAAGTTCATTGCTGGAGATGGTCGGGCCGAGGACACTACCCTATGGAACTCCTGCAGTGATGTCCTGGAGCTAAGATGACTGACCTCCAACAACCACAACCATCTTCCTTTGTGCTAGGTATGACTCCAACAAGCGGAGAGATTCCCCCTGATTCCCATTAACTCCAGTTGTGCTCGGGCACCTTGATGCCACACTCGGTCACATGCTGATCTCAACTCATCTCGGGAGTTCAGCTCTTTTGTTTATATTTGAACCAAGGCTGTAATGAGATCAGGAGCTGAGTGGCCCTGGCGGAACCCAAGCTGGGCATCGGTGAGCAGGTTATTGCTAAGTCTGTGCCGCTTGATGGCACTGTTGATGACTCCTTCCATTACTTTGCTGATGATGGAGAGTAGACTGCTGAGGCGGTAATTGGCCGGGTTGGATCATTCTCACTCTTTCTTTCCCAGTTTGGTCGGGCGAACGAGGAGAGACAGTGTAAATTGCAGGGTTCCGGGGAAAAGGTCAGGTAATGGCAGTGTCAGGACGGGCAGAAAGACCTCTTTCTCCGCTGTAACCATTGCATGATTTCATACAAATAATAGTAGCATGCGTGCAGCTTCTGTAGTCGTGGCCGAGGGGTTAAGGCGATGGATTAGAAATCCATTGGGATTACTTCGTGCAGGTTCGAATCCTGCCGACTACTTTTCTCATTATTTTGGATTTTATCGGCGCACAGACAGAGCTAATTATCGTTTGAATCGAGGGAAAGCGAACCAAACACACCCGTGTTCTCTTATTTCCATTCATTTGTCAGCCTTCTGCAAATCTCCAGTCGGAAATGCAAATAAAAACGGAGCCAATTTGGTGACATAATTTCATTCTGGCATTTGTCCCTCCTTAGGCATCTGTCACTCTCGGTGTATATCTCTGTGTGTGTTCCTCTGTGTGGGTCAATGTGGTTCAGATCCCTGAGGAGGTGAACACATTTTTATGAACACAAACTGTATTCACATTAGTTGTGCGACTTCACATTTCAATGTTACAGTGAAAAATATCAGGATGAAAGAGACAAGAGTAGTTTGTCTCTTTCTCTGTATTGACTACAATAACAACTTATATTTATAAAGCTCCGTTTTCCTAATGAAACGTCACAAGGCGTTCCCCAGGAGCATTATATCACAAAATGTGACACTGAGCCACATATTCGGTCAGATGACGAAAAGCTCGGTCAAAGGGGGAGGCTTTAAGGACTGTCTTAAAGGAGGAAAGTATCGATTTCAGGTTCCAGCGAACTTCAATGGTTCTTCTCATTGGCTGAAGACGTCACTTGTATTCATCCGACACAGACCATTTGGTCAAAGAAACTAGTCCTTGGTGAAGTTTGTAAAAGTAAGCTCCACCACAGTTTGGCGGCCGATAAACAACGTCCACCAATGTTTGCTGCCTCTTGCTGTTTCCTAGCTCCACCCAAACTTATTCTACATCTTGATCCTTCAATCTAAGATCCTCTCTCACTAATGTACCGACCTCCTTCCTTACTAACAGCGCGACCCCGCCTCATTTTCCTTTTTGCCCATTCTTCCTAAATGACGAATATCTTTGAATATTCAGATCAACCAATCACACTGCTGTTTGGAAGCAGCACACAGGGCCGAATGGCCTCTTTCGTTGCTGTAACTTTCTGTCCTTTTATGTTTTCTAACACCACGGTTAAGATGAACTTTCTTATCTTCCATGTGTTGCTTTGAATTCAAGACAATAGGCAAATTCAGCGAGTATACTTATCATTTCTAGCACAGAATTTGGAACCGGACTCGTTGAATGACAATTAAACGGTCCCAATCGTTAGATGCAGTTCACCGAGTCCAAACAGGCACCATGAGCATCAGCCTGTTATGTACATTCTTGACGTGCATCTTCTGAGCTGTAAACTGATCACAGCTCCACTTTCTGCACATTGAAAGACAGTGTGAAAATAAGCACAATTTCAAATCTTAACAAGGTGCATATTTGTGATTTTCTGTGTGAGTCAATGTGGTTCAGTTTGTCATTTTCACCACCCAATCATTATCCATGTTAGTTTTCTGGCTTCATATCAGCAAAAAAAAAAGCTGTTAACAGGACATTTCTCTCTTTATTTTGAGTGGAGACTGTTCAGTAACTAAACTTCTGGATGTTACAAAGCGGAGGATGATTGAAGTTTTCACATGATCTTATTAAGTAGCTAAGAATGCTCAAGGGACCGAATAGCCAATTCCTGATGATAATTTTTATATTCTAATTCAGTGTCAATGTTGGTGAGGACAATGTTTGTGTCTAATCTGAATGTGGTAGTGAGGCCGAGCGGGATCAGGCGCTGGTTCAGGTTTCGATCTCTCTGGTGATTTGGGCTTTACTCCCACCGCTGCCAAACTTTCTGGTGCTTTGTTATTTCAGGCGCTTCCAAAAGATTCTCTGTGCGGTGAAGGGGCAGCTGAGCTGTGCCGTGTTGTATTTCAGTTGGAAGAATGAGGAGGCAGTGTAACTCCCAGGGAGACTGGGAAAAGGTGGGGCAATGGCACGGACTGGAAGATCTTCTTTCACTGGAACTCCCTGTGTTCATTCTATTATTTTAAACAAACAACATGCAGCCTTTACCCAGTTGTACTGGCCGAGTGGTTGAGGCGTTTTTCCACGTGCTTCGAATCCTGCCAACTCCCCTTCTCAATCCTGATTGACACAAACTGTCTGCAGAATAAATTATCAGTCAAGTGAAAAAGAAAACCACCCAAATTCACTCGTTTTTCTTACTTCTGTTCATCTGCAAACATTCACTACATTTGGCCCCTGAAATGGAACAATTGTTGGTGACATCTTTGCTTTCTGGGTGTTTGTCTCTCCTTCGGCCTCTGTCACTCTCGGTGTATATCTCTGTGTGTGTCAATGTGGTTCAGTTCCCCAACGGGCCAACACATATTCACCATCACAAACTTAACTCACATTAGATGTGCAGCTTCTTATTAAAATGTCAAAGAGAAAAATATCAGGATGAACGATGCAAGTGGAGTTTGCAATGTTTGAAAGGAGGTGCAGCTAAGAAGTGGAAGATGTGAATGATGTTATTGATGATTGAGAGGAATGCAAAACAATTTTGGGGCTTTTGTCGGTCGATCTCCTTCTGCACTTTGAAATTCAGAACATGCTGAGGCTCCAGGTGGAAAACAACATTGATGTCCCTGAATATTTGCAAAGGAAGCCTTTCGTACCCATGTCTGGCTAGCTCAGTCTGTACCGCATGAGACTCTGCATCTCAAGATAGTGGGTTCGAGCCCCATACTAGGCGCTGCCTGTTTTTAAAGCTTTGCTGTTTTCATGGGTGATCCCCAGTTCTCCATTCCTCCGGCAGTGTCACTGCTCAAACTGAGTCTTTCTCTATCCCACTTTGTTAATATCACAGCCGCTGGCCCCTGAACGAGCACTGCCCTCGGCTTCACTAGAAGTCAGAGGGTTTGGTGCTTTCACCACCGCAGCCCAGGTTCAATTCCCAATCAGGGGAAACCTTATTTCTTACCGCTGTGTGAACTGTCACAATGCACAGGAATTCCTCGTGTAAACTGTTAAAACGAACCTGGAATTTAATGTCAGGAAGCATGGAGTGATTCATGTTGGTTGAAAAAATGAAGAGAGGCAACATCAAACAAAGTGTACAATTCTACAATTCTCTGTTACACAGCAAGTGGTTAGGATCTGGAATGCAATACCTGAGAGTGTGGGGGAGGCAGATGCAATCATGGATTTCAAAGGAGAATTGGACAGAAAATGCAGTTCTCCGGGGAAAAGGCGGGGGAGTGGGACCAGGTGAGTTAGTTTCCAGAAGAGTAAGAAGTCTCCCTTTTCAGACGGAGATGAGAAGATTTTTTCTCCCTCCGAAGGCCGTTAGCCTGTGGAATTATTTTCCCCAGAAAGCAGTGGAGGCTGGGTCACTGAATTTATTCAGGGCAGAATTAGACAGCTTTTTGATCGAGAAGGGGTTATGGGGGTTGGGGGCAAACAAAAAGGTGGAGTTGAGACCACAACCTGATCAGCCATGAGCTTATTGAATGGTGGAGCAGTCGCAAAGGGCCGAATGTCCTCCTCCTGCTGCTAAATCCTATGTTCCAATGACCCGGGCCGAATGGCCTCTATCTGTAGTGTAACATTAGCTGTCATTCTGTGATATTATGAGGGGCTCCAGGGGCAAAATGGTTCCATTCCTACTCCTGTTTGTTATGGTCTAATTCAGCGCTGATACCACTCAAGGCAATGGTTACGGTGCTTCAGCTTTGTTCACTAGGTGTGTGGCCGAGCGGCCCAAGGCCTCGAAATTCCGTTGTAGTGTTTCATAAAACGCGGGTTTTAGTGTCTTATGAACCGCGGGTTCAAATCCCACTGCGATCGAAATTTCAATTAGTTTGTCTTTTTCGAAAATCCATTGGGATGCGCTCGGGGCAGCTGACGCCTGCGGTGCTTTATTTTGGTAGGAAGAACGAGGAGAGGCGATAAAAATTGCAGGGTGACCGGAAGTAGGTGGGGCCAAGTGCCAACATTTACCACTGTAACCATACTGCAATTTTAGCTCAACAACGTTTATGATTCTGTAGTAGTCGTGGCCGAGTGGTTAAGGCGATGGATTTGAAATCTTTTAGCGTTTCCCCACGCAGGTTCGACTTCGCTGCTTCCCTGTTTGTTCTTTTCGTTGTCTCGACAGCTAATTGCTGGTGAAAGGAAATCAGAAGCTTCCAAATACTCCCGTGATTTCTTTCCGCTTCACTTGCGCGCTCTTTCATTTCCGTTCATCTGAAAGTATTCACCAAATCGCCAGAAATGGAAGAAAACTGTTGGTGACATGGGTGTTTGTCTCTCTTTAGGCCTCTGTCATTCTCGGTGTATGTCTGTGAGTCTTCCTCTGAGTGTGTCAGTGTGTTTCAGGTCACCGAGGGGTGAACACATTTTTACCATCGCAAAATTTGTTCACTTTTGTAATGTTTCTTCGTGGTAACTGGTACAGGGAATAACAGGTTTAAACTTTGCCAGATGTGATTGCCACTTCCTGTGTTTATTTTTGAGTGCAGACTGCTTGTTGACTCAGTGCCCGAATGTTACACAGCGGAGGATGATTGAAATTTTCACTGAGCAACATTTAAACAGACAGTGGATTGCTCTTGTGTCCTTTTCATGTAATCAGTATGTGGGAGAGCCAGGAAGAGAGATCCTGTTTTATCTTTACCCTGTCATCTGCAAACCCATCCCTTCCGGAAGCTTTGGGACTGCCATTCCCTGTCTCTGATTTCCAGGGAAAGCTTGGGTTCATGAACTGACTGTGTCTGCATCAAGCAGCTAATTGACCTGGGAGCTGGACGGGCAGAGGGAGCTGGAGGAGAGGCAGTGACAGAAGCAGAAACAGATGCGACATGACAGTGTTTTGAATTGGATGTGTCTCAGTTACTTTCATTGACGAATGTCTGCCGAGTGTTCCCTTGTCAGTTTCACAGGAGCCACAGTGATGAGGTTGGTGGGTTTTGGAAATTGAAATTTACACAGGAGCAGCTTGTGGGACTATTTCACCTCACTGTCGATTTCGTGTTCCAGCTCCCAGAAACGGTTGTCCTCATTGGCTGAACAATTGCCATTGAACAAGCCCTTCCTGTTCCAAGTAAACGCACCATTTTGTAGGACAAAGTTATCCCTGGTGAAGCGGGTCTGAAGCGAGGAATTGGCAAAATTGGAGTGGACGAGCCATTCTGCAAGACTTGTGGACAGTGTTCGGAACGAGGAGGTGAAGGAAAAAACACACACGGGTTGTTTGGCGGAGAACTGAGTAGAGGGATAGAATGACGTGTACACAAATCTTCGAAGGTAGCAGGACAAGCTGATCTCTCTGCTTTCTTTATAATAGCTCATGTGGTCCTTGGCTTCATTAATGGAGGCTTGGAGTTCAAAAGCAAACTGATGATGCTGAATCTTTGTAAACCATTTATTGAACCTCAGCTGAAATATTGCGTTCACACTTTGGGAAAGATATCAATTCTTTGGAGAGGTTACGGGCAGTATTCACATGAACTGTGTTAGGGATAAGCTATTTCAATCATCTGGAAAGGCGGCAGAATCTGGTATTATTCTCACAGGATGGAGGAAACAGAAATGGGAATTTGGTCCAACCAGTCCGCTCCAGGGTTTATCTCAGCCTCCTCCAATTTTTCTTCATTTAAATCTACAATTGTAACTATCTATTCCCTTCTCCCTTAAATTTTTGCCTAGTTTCCACTTAAATGTATCTATACAATTCACTTCAACCACTCCCTGTGGCATCGGGTTCCACATTCCCACCACTCTCTGGGTAAAGAAGCTATTCCACTATTTCACCTCACTGTTCTCTTCATCTTCATGTCTAACACACTCGATGCTGTAATTGGCTGAACAAGTCTTCTGTGTTTGAACTAAACACACTTCCACTCCTGGCCCTCCTCAGGGAATGTGCTTTCTTGTTGCTGTGTGAACTGTCACAATGAAATGTTCCCCGAGTCTCTTTTCCCTGGGATCTACAAAACCCATCGCTTCTCTTCCTCTTTCATTCTCACTCTTTCATTCCCAGTTTGGGAGGGAGAACGAGGAGGGACAGTATAAATTGCAGGGTTATGGGGAAAAGGTTGGGTTGTGGCAGCGACAGGGCGGGAAGAAGACCCTCTTTCTCTGCTGCAGCTATTCTATGATTTCCTATATGAAAATGTATATATTTCACTGTCAAGGTCTGTAGTCGTGGCCGAGTGGTTAAGGCGATGGATTTGAAATCCATTGGGGTTACCCCGCGCTGGTTCAAATCCTGCCGACTACGTTTTCCATTATTTCTGATTTTAACCATTGATCTCAGAAACAGTAAATAGAATCGACATTTTCACAACACCTGCAATAGCAAAGTTTGACCAATGGGTGGCAGTGAAACCGTGATTGCTCACATCACATGAAGCAGGCCCTGTCTCAATTATTACTGCATTTGACACTGTCTCTGTTCATATTAAATTAGACGCCGTTTCTGTTTCTATTACACTAAAAGAGCAACTCAACCAATTCCACAAACCCGCCTTTCCCCCACAGCAATTTATATTTGTATTGCCTCTCCCCGTTCTTCCAAACAAAATCAAGGACCGCTATCCGCACGCTCGCCCCCCTTCCCCTCCCCTCCCGCTTTCCCGCTCGGCATTAAACGGGAGTTGCCTCTTGTCCACCCAAACAGAATTCCTAAAGTGCCAGAAAGGGGGAAGCATCTGAAATTTTGGCAGCCGCGGGATTCGGACCCATTCCGCCAGAGACTGGAACCTGAATCCAGCTCTCCCATTTGTAGAGCACATTGAATCAGATTGTAGATATATGCCCAGAAATAATGAGGGTAACTTGAGAAGAAAAAATGTATGAAATCAATTGCATAAATCAATTATGTTCATGTCAAAAATTATATATAGAACGGCGGCAGCGAAAGCGCCAATTCCTAATAACCACTGCACCAGAGAAACTGTTTGCAAACCTCACAACCGGCTGATCTGTGCTACCTGTGCTTTTTATTTTCATTCCAGACCTCGCTCACCAGAGACACGTTTCTCCCTCAAAATGGAACGTTTATACAGAACACAACCGACTTATTCAGCCAATGACAACAGCGATTGCTGTTAGCTGGAACATCATTCATTGTCACACAGTTCCGGGCTGTCACTGGGTCCTTCAGTGGCAAACAAAATAAAATAAATAACAAAAATTGCCACCTCTGCTGTCACCCAGTGAGTTCCAACAGATACTTGTTTTTTTGTGAATATAGGAGTTAGTCCGAATCCCAGCGCTGCCACAGTTTCAGTCACATTCCCCCTTTCAGGCACTTTAGGAATTTCCTTTAAGTGAGCAAGTGGAGATACTGGTTTAAAGCTCCTTTATTTTGACAGGAAGAACGGGGAGAGGCAATACAAATATAAATGGCTGCGGGGGAAAGTCGGGTGTGTGGAATTGGGTGAGTTGTTCTTCCAAAGAGCCAGCACAGGCGCGATGGGCCGAGTGACTTACTTTTTCGCCATATCTGATTTGATAAGAACACCTTTGAGCTCGGAGCAGCTGTTGGTCATAACTCAATGTTTAATGTGATGGATTTGAAATCCACTGGTGTCTCCCCCTGTCGGTTTGAATCCTGCTGACTACAGTTCTCATTATTCCTCATTTCAACCAGGTGTCACCAACCTCATCCCTGCGGCTCCTGTGAAACTGACAAGGCGACACACGGCAGAAATTCATCACTGAAAGTAACTGACACACATCAAATTCTGCCACTTTCATGTCGCATCTTTTAACTTCCTGTTCTCTCTCTCAGACATTTCCAGGTCTATCAAATGTCATCTACCTGAAATGTCATCCCGGTCCTCGTCCACTGAATATGATCGACTTTCCGGGCATTTGTTTTGGCAGTTGGCGCCATAGCTCAGTGGTTAGATCCCTGGTCTCGTAAACCAGCGGTCGCGAGTTCGACTCTCGCTGGAGCCTGTGGTTTAGCTGATGAAACCAAGTTCCGTGGAAAAGTGGGCGATGGAGTGGACAATGCTGCAAAACAATATTGATCCTTGAAAAGGTGCCGTTCCCAGAACTATACACAGTCCTCCAGGTGTGATCGGATCAGGGCTTCGTGTAAATTTCCTCTTTCCTGTAGCAGGTTGTGTAGCAAGAGGAATTATATTGTAGATATGGAATGATATTCTAATTATTTCTTTTTATTTCGAATCCCCAGCACAACTCTCCGTGTCATTGGGTCAGGGAAACTTTGTTAATTTTCACACACTGAGCATGGACACTGCAAAACCTCTTTCAATATTGGTTTTCATCTATCAGTTTTCAAAAGGGGATTGGGCAATTATTTGAAATGGAAAATAAAACAGCAGGGTTATGAAGGAAGAGAATGATATTGGAACTAAGTGGAAGAAAGCACACACCCGATGGGTAGAATAGCCTCCTAATGAGCTGTCAATTTACAATTAGATCAATTTCTCTGCAGCATTCCAAAATGTCCCACTCCAATTCTATTCCTGTAAAACAGGATCTTGCAGTGCAGCATGTCTAGACAGTTTGACATTCCATACAAGTCCCTTTGGCTTTTTCTCACAAATTGTTTCTGTAGTGTAGTGACCTCGCCAGCGATGTCCATATCCTATAAATGATTAGAGAAACAAGTAGTGGTTTCACATTTGCTTCACATGTGCGAGGTCGCCGGTTCGAAAACTGACAGAAACATTATCAAAATTGAGTCATCTAATTGTGAGAAGTTGCACAATTCCCTGTTGTTGCTAAATAATAGCTTAATACATTATCTCACAGCCATGTGACATTGGCACTTCCCGAGGCTTTGACTGATTTTCTCCAAAAGGCATGGTTATAAGAAAGAGACAATAAATCAGACGAATTGCAATAAGATAGTTCACACATGTGTGAAGTTGTTGAATAACCTGCTGATGTGCTCTGTCATTTTATGATTCTAATGTCAGGTCAATTTCTCTGCCGCATGGATATGTTTTTCAGCCGAATTGTACTTCCACAAAACAGGGTTCGGAAGTGCAGTAAGACTGCACGGTTTCATATTCTAAGTCAGTCCATGTGGTTCTGCCCATTGTTTCTGTAGTGCAGTGGTTACTACGTACACGCAAAAGGTCCCCTGTCTGGAAATGGGTAGAAACATTATCGAGATTCACACATCTAAGTGTGAGGGAAAGTTCCATTATTCACATTTGTTGTTGAATATTAATTGAATATAGTATCTCACCGCCACATTAAATCTGCCCTTCGCCAAGCCTCAAAAAGCCCCCCCAAAATCAAGAGGGATGAAACTGACTAGGCACAAAAAATAACAGTTTCTTTAGTTAACAACAGAAATTAATGAGTTTACAAATGCAAATTCACAGTTACTTACTGACTGAAAGATGACTACCAGTGTGATCCAAAGACTAGCGTCATCGTAAAGATAGATGCAACTGATACTGTGATTGAACATGAGGGAGTGGGAGAGATGGTAGAAAATCACTTTGTATCGCTCTTCATCATTAATCTTCATTCTTTCATGAGCATCGCTGGCCAGCATTTGTTGCCCATCCCGAATTGCCCTTCAACTGTGTAACTTGTTAAAGCATTTCAGAGGGTATTTGAGAATCAGCCACATCACTGTGGGTCTGGAGTCACGTGCAAGTCAGACCAGGTAAGGACGACCGATTGAATTCTCTAAATGACTGGTGAACCACATGGGTTTGTAGGGCAATCAATGGTCATCATGACTGAGGAAATACTGAGGACATGTCTGATCAGAATAAACATCTTTTGTAAGTTCACCATGAAATGAATTGCATAAATAACTTATGTTTATATCGAAAACTGGAGAAGGAACCCTAGTCCAACTCTTCATTTCATTGGGTAAGGGAAATGTTCATTAAGGCAAACTGCATGGATTCTGCAGAAACTCCTTCTACAAAGGGGAATTTGGCAATGGTTGAAAGGGAGAAAATTCTGATCCATGGAAAGAGAGAAGGAATTTGGGATTAATTGGCAAGATCTTTGTAAAAAGCTGGTATAAATAAAATGGGTGGAAGGTCCTCTTACTGCGCTGTGCCATTTGATGCTGATATTGTTGATCAGTCTGTCTCCAGCATTCCTAATGAGAACAGCCGAATTCCATTTCTTCAAAACAAAGACCCAAAGTGCTGCTGCATGACGTCACCGTTTAACATTCCAGACAGCTCCATTGGGATCCAGGCAGGGAAATGGTTCTGTAGCGTTGTGGTTACCCCGCTCATTTCGCGTGTGGAAGTTACTCCATTCGATGCTCGTGAAAAACATTGTCACCTAACTGTGTGGAAAAGTTACATCGCTCCCATTCCTGTTTGTTGTTTAATGTGAACTGAATGCTGGATCTTGCAGCCACATTAGATTCGCTCTTCAGCATTTCTGAAGATAACATTCAGCAAAATAAGAAGATGTTTCCGCTGGCAGCGGGTGATTGGAGAGTGCGGGGCTGGAATATTGTTACTTTTTCCTGTCTCAGTTACCGTGGAGCGACTAATTGATGGGTTTGTTTCAATCCAATATCCTCATAGATCTGTATTAATTTAGATGGGCGTACATGACCGTTCATTTTCTTTGTTATATCTGAAATGAATGTCCATAAACAAAGCTTGATGTGGGAGCGAGCCGAGTTTGCAACTTGGGAGTGGGGGGAGGGGAGGATTTTTTTGTGGTTTCAGAGGCCCGAAACAAACCAGAGCGTTAATGAGTAATGACGGAGAGAAAACAGCGACAGCTTCGTCCCTGGGTGGTCTCGAACTACCAACTTTTCAGTTAACAGCCGAACGCGCTGACCAATTGCGCCACAGAGACATGACGAGAACACATATCCTCTATAAGATATCATAAACCAATGGCTCAGCGAGTGAAAGCTTCACATTGCCGCTACTGGAGTGACAATTATTCTTTCTCAGTTTTACTCTTCCCAAATAAAAGTTGGGACATTCATTGTGGATACATGATAACAGTCTGATCCCACCCACTGCAGACACATCCATGTCACCGGGAACCAGCTCTCCTACAACCGGAGCATTCTCCCTTCGAGTCTTTCGCTGTCTTGTCTGTTACCAAGTATTCTGATTGTCCTGAAGCCGATATTAGGTTTGAATTCCTGATGTGCAGTAACGAGAATCCTTTCAATGTCTCAGATCAGTTAATTTCACTGATAACATCAGAGTCAGTGTTCCAGCGACTTAAAGAAGGGAAAGGTACTTTGACTGTCTCTGGTCAGTCGGGAAGTTCGCCCTTCATTCTCCCCTGATTCCGGTTCCCAAAGAGTTTCTAAAGATTCACAAAGCTGGAGACTGATTTTTCTGGTTTGGTTCCTTCTCCATTTTCCCACCTGCCAACTGACAATATTTTCCAAAACCTCATCTCATTCCCCCGCCTTGCATCTTGTCCAGGGATGAGGAAATTCAGTTTTGTGGAGAGATTATAGAGACCGGGCTTGTTCTCTTTAGAGCAATGTCGGTTAAATGGAGAATTCATGGAGCTGCTCAAAATGATGGGGGTGGGGGGCAACGGTGACCGGGCGGTTTGATGGAGCAGATAGGGAGAGACTGTTTCCACTGACGGGGGTCACTAGCCAGAGGACTGGAATTAAATATAATTAAAGAAAGACAGACTTGCATTTAGTGTAGTGGTTATTACGTTTGCCTAACAAGTGGTTCGAAATCGGGCAGAAAAAATATCACAATCTGTTCATTCACGTTTGTTGAATATAGTACCTTACAGCCCTGCCTCCTGGTCAATGCTTATAGCGCTTTTCCCGACCAGCGGGCGTCTCAAAGCGCTTTCCAGACAATGAGGGACATTTTGAAGTGTCGCCATTGTTGTGATATAGAAAACGCGGCAGCCAATTAGCGCTCACCAAACTCTCACAACCAGCAACGTCACAATGAGCGGATGATGTGTTTTTGTGATGTTGACTGACGGATGAACGGGACACGTGGCTGTGAGACACTGTATTCCCTTAATATTTAGCATCAAACGTGTATTTTTGGATATTTGCTTACAATTAAATTAACAGATTTTGATCATATTTCTGCCCAGTTTCAAAGTGGGGATCTTTCACATGTGATAACCACCCCAATACAGAACAATACCTGACAGAGCCAGAGGCACCTACACATCATGTTAAACTGTGAGGTCCTGCAGCAGCACTTTGGGTCTTTGATTTACGGAAATGGATTTCGGGTGGCAGATTTGGAAATGCTGTCGTCAGATTAATCTGATAATGTCAGCATAACATGGCATAGCACGTGAGGAGACCATTCAACCCATCATATCAATAACAACCTTTTACAATGTTCTTTCCAATTAGTCTCAATTTCGTTTTCTTTCTACATAACCATGACGTTTGACACTTTCAATTCATTTTCGAATTCCCTTTTCAAAACCCTGAGTGAAGAAAAACAATATTGAAAGAGGTGCCGGAGCTTCTGCCGTGTCTATGCTCAGTGTGTGAACATTAACAAAGTTCCCCTGACCCAATGACATGAAGACTTAGGCTGGGGTTTCTTAAACAGCTTTCAAAAGAAAATGAAGTTCATTTCAAATGGAATTTGCAAAGGAATTTTATTCTGATCAAGCATCTCCTTATTTTCCCCTGTCGATATTTTTTTTTTTTTTTGTAAAAATATACTTTATTCATAAAAATCTTCAATCACATTCAAAACCATTTCAAAAACAACATTACAAGGGTACAATCCAGGTTAAACTTTTACAAAATGTATCACCAGGTGCATCAGTACAAACAATATTACAATCATTTACAGCCTTTCATTTTGATCTGTACAGCCCGAGGGGCTCTAAACAGTTCCCAGTCTCTCGGTGCGCTGTGGTAGAAAGGTCTTAGACAGCGACCCTTCCCCATTGCGCCTTTGCGGCAGCTGCCCCAAGCTTTAGTGCGTCCCTCAGCACGTAGTCCTGGACTTTGGATTGTGCCAGTCCGCAACAATCGGTCGGGGACAACTCTTTGTGCTGGAAGACCAACAAGTTTCGGGCAGACCAAAGCGCGTCTTTCACCGAGTTGATGATCCTCCAGCTGCAGTCGATGTTTGTCTCGGTGTGTGTCCCTGGGAACAGCCCGTAGAGCACAGAGTCCTGTGTCACAGAACTGCTCGGGATGAACCTCGACAGCAACCACTGCATCTCTCTCCAGACTTTCTTTGCAAAGGCACAATCCACAAGGAGGTGAACAACGGTCTCTTCCCCACCACAGCCACCTCGAGGGCAACGTGCAGAGGGGGTGAGACTCCTGGCGTGTAGGAAGGATCTGACGGGGAGGGCCTTTCTCACCACCAGCCAAGCTACGTCTTGGTGCTTGTTGGAAAGTTCTGGCGATGAGGCATTCTGCCAAATGACTTTGACAGTCTGCTCGGGGAACCATCCCACAGGGTCCACCCTCTCCTTTTCCCTCAGGGCCTCTAGGACGTTACGTGCTGACCACTGCCTGATGGACTTGTGGTCAAAGGTGTTTTTCTGCATAAATTTTTCCACCAGGGACAGGTGGTACGGCACGGTCCAACTACTTGGAGCGTTCCGCGGCAGCGTGGCCAGACCCATCCTTCGCAACACCGGGGACAGGTAGAACCTCAGCACGTAGTGACACTTGGTGTTTGCGTACTGAGGGTCTACGCACCGCTTGATGCAGCCACACACAAAGGTGGCCATCAGTATGAGGGCGATGTTGGGCACGTTTTTTCCCCCTTTATCTAGAGGCTTGTACATCGCGTCCCTGCAGACACGATCCATTTTCGACCTCCAGATAAAGCGGAAGATGGCTCGAGTGATCGCCATCGCGCAGGAGTGTGGAATGGGCCAGACCTGCGCCACGTACAGCAACAGCGAGAGTACCTCACACCTGATGACCAGGTTCTTACCCGCAATGGAGAGGGAGCGCCGCTCCCACATGCCCAGTTTCCTTTTCACCATAGCCACTCGCTCCTTCCAGTTTCTAACGCATGCCCCGGTCCCTCCGAACCATATCCCCAGCACCTTCAGGCCGTCAGCCCTGACAGTGAAGGGGACAAAGGATCGGTCAGCCCAGTTCCCAAAGAACATGGCCTCGCTCTTCCCACGATTTACCTTGGCTCCCGAGGCCAGTTCGAACTGGTCGCAGACGTGCATCAGTCTGCGCACCGACAGCGGATCCGAGCAGAAAACGGCGACGTCGTCCAAGTACAGGGAGGCTTTTACCTGAGTGCCTCCACTGCCTGGGATCGTCACTCCTCTTATGCCCGGATCCTTCCTGATGGACTCGGCAAAGGGTTCTATGCAGCACACGAAAAGGACAGGCGAGAGAGGACAGCCCTGCCTGACTCCAGATTTAATCGGAAAGCTATCCGTTTCCCACCCATTGATTGAGACTGCGCTACTGATGTTAGTGTAGAGCAGTTGGATCCAATTTCGAATTCCCTCCCCAAAGCCCATTTTGGAGAGCACATCCCCCATGTAGGTGTGTGATATTCTGTCAAAGGCCTTCTCCTGATCCAAGCTGATGAGGCAGGTATCCACACCCCTGTCCTGTACATAGGCAATCGTATCCCTGAGCAGCGCCAGGCTGTCAGAGATCTTCCTGCCTGGCACAGAGCAGGTCTGGTCAGGGTGAATCACCAATTCCAGAGCGGATTTGACCCGGTTGGCGATGACCTTGGACAGAATCTTATAGTCCACATTCAACAGTGAAATGGGTCGCCAATTTCTAATTTCCTCCCTTTCCCCCTTGTGCTTGTAGATGAGGGTGATGATGCCTTTCCTCATGGATTCTGACATGCTGCCGGCCAGGAGCATACTCTCGTACACTTCTAGCAGGTCTGGGCCGATCAAGTCCCACAGAGCCGAATACAACTCCGCCGGCAGGCCGTCGCTTCCGGGGGTTTTACTCTTCTCGAAGGACTCGAGGGCCTTAGTCAGTTCGTCAGGAGTTAGCGGTTTGTCTAGGCTCTCCCGCGTACTGTGGTCTAAGACCTCCGTGATAGAGGACAGGAAGGACTGGGAGGCCGTGCTGTCCGTGGGCTTCACGTCATACAGACCGGCATAAAAGGATTTGCTGATCCTCAGAATGTCGGACCGTGATGACTTTACTGAGCCGTCTTCTTCCTTCAGGCTGCTGATCACAGAGCGCTCTCTGTGTACCTTTTGGAAGAAGAAACGTGAGCACGTCTCATCCTGCTCCACGGAGCGGACTCTGGAACGGAAGATGATCTTGGAGGCCTCCGAGGCAAAGTGCGAGGCTTGCTGGCCCTTCACCTCTTGGAGCTCCTCCTTGACATCGACCCCCATCGACCGCAGCCGGAGCAGATTCTGCATCTTTTCCTGGAGTCGGGACATTTCCCTCTGTTCCTTTCTAGCTTTCTGGGTGCCTTTGCGGATGAAAAACCTCTTGATTCTTCCCTTGATCACTTCCCACCAGTGTGTCAGGGACTCAAAGAGGGGTTTCACGGTTCTCCAACCTTTGTAATCCCTCTTGAGCTCCTCAATGTTCTCTGGGGTCAGCAGTTGCACATTTAGCTTCCATGCCCCCCTGCCCACCCTCAGGTCTTCCTCCAAGTGGCAGTCCGCCAGTAGGAGGCAGTGGTCAGAGAAGAACACCGGCTTGACCTCGGTGGATCTGACTGTGAATGCACGGGACACAAACAGGAAGTCTATCCTGGAACGAATGGACCCGTCTGGCCGCGACCAGGTGTATCTACGCTGCGCTCCGTCTGCAGGGTTGCTGAAGACGTCGTGCAGCTTGGCATCCTTAACTGTTTCCATCAGGGATCTGGACGTAGCGTCCAATCTGCTTCCGGCCCTGCCGGATCGTCCAGCCGCATTTTCCCCTGTCGATATGGTCAAAGTAATTCCTCTTGTACAAACTGTTACAGAGGCTGTTATAGAAAAGAGGGAAAGGTTTGCTACAGCTATACAAAACCCTGGTTAGGTCACACCTGGACGACTGTGTATAGTTCTGGGAACGGAACCTTATAAAGGATCAATGTTTGCCTTGAAAGGTTCAGAAGAGCCGCATTGATTCGTTGGTGGGTTTTGGAAACTGGAAGCTGTACATCCGCAGTTTGTGGCACTATTTCACCTCATTATTCACTTCGTGTTCATGTCTAACACACTCGATGCTGTTATTGGCTGAACAAGTCTTCTGGGTTCGAACTAAACATGCTATTATTCGGCGCTCCCACTCCTGCCGCCCGGGTTTGGCCCTCCTCAGGGAATGTTGTTTTCTTGTTGCTGTGTGAACTGTCACAATGAACTGATCCTGGAGTCTCTTTCCTTTGGGATCTACAAAACCCGTCACTTTTCTTCCTTTTTCATTCTCACTCTTTGATTTCCAGTTGGGTTAGAAGCACGTGAAACAACCGCATCATGCATGGCTTAGTCAGTAAAGCAGACGGTTCTTAATTTTAGGGTTGTGGGCTCAAGCCCCAGGCTGGACAGCGCCGTTTTTTAAACTTTGCTGCTGTGATGGGTGAATCCCAGCTCCCCATTCCTCCAGCAGTGTCACCGCTCAAACTGAGCCCTTCTCCATCCTCTTTGTTAGTATCACAGTTGCTACTGTACGAATGTAAACTGCCTTCGGCTTCACTGGAAGTCAGAAAGCTTTAGTGCTTTCATCCACCCCAGCCTAGATTCACTTCCCGTTTTAACCGCTCTGCTAACTAATACAATGGCAGGGATTCCTCGTGCAAACTGTAAAAACAATCCTGAAATTTGATTGAGGGAACTGTGAAGTGATTCATGTTGGTCAGGAGAATGAGGAGAGGCAACAACAAATAAATTGTACAATTCTAAAGGGGTTTCTCTGTTACACAGCGAGTGGTTAGGATCTGGAATGCACTATCTGAGAGTGTGGGGGAGGCAGATACAATCGCGGATTTCAAAAGAGAATTGGACAGAAAATGCAGGTCTCCGGGGAAAAGGCGGGGGAGTGGGACCAGGTCAGTTAGTTTCCAGAAGAGTAAAAGTTCTCCCTTTTCAGACGGAGATGAGGGGATTTTTTTTCTCTCTCAAAGGGTCGTTGGTCTGTGGAATTATGCTCCCCAGAAAGCATTGGAGGCTGGGTCACTGAATTTATTCAAGGCAGAATTAGACAGATTTTTGATAGACAAGGGAATCAAGGCTTATGCCGGGGGCGGGGGTGGGGAGAGCACGGTGGTGGGGGCGAAGGGGTCTCTGGTGGGGGAGCATGAAAGTGGAGTTGAGATCAGAACCAGATCAGCCATGATCTTATTGAATGCTGGAGCAGGCTGGAAGTGTTGAATGGCCTCCTCCTGTTCATTACTCCTATGTTCCTCAGACGAGGGCCAAATATAACCTTGTCTCTGATTCTTCAATACTATGGGAGTTTCGAGGGGCAAAATGGTTCCATTCCTGCTCCAGTTGTTCTGTTTTAATTCAGGGCTGGTCACACTCGAAGCAATGGTTGAAGGCTCATTCGTTGTGGTAAGTGTGGTTGAGTGGTTTGAGAAACTGGATTTAAATTATATTCAAATCGCACCGCTGTCAAAATTCCAGCTAATTCGCTTTCTTTCAGTCTCTTCAGTAAATCCCTCAGGATGCGCTGGGGAATGCCGATGTCTGCAGTGCTTCATTTTGTTGGGAAGAATGAGGAGGAGCGATATAAATTGTGGTTTGACCAGAAATAGGTGAGGCCGAGTCCAGTTTTCTTTGCTGCAACACTTCTATGATTTTGGTTGAACAACATGATTTGTTTACACAATGGCTGTAGTCGTGGCCGAGTTATTAATGAGATGGATTTGAAACCCCATTGGGGTCGCCCAACGCAGGTTGGAATCCTGCCAACTGCATTGTTCACTGTTTCTCCCTTCAAATTCCTCTACAGTTGGTTAAATGGAATAAAATCGCTCTCGTAAGTTTTGTCCTGCTTCGCTTCCACGTTCCTTCATTTCCATTTATCGACAAGCATTCACCAAATCTGTAGTCGGGAACAGAACAAAACTGAACCAAGTTGGTGGTATCATTGTTTTCTGTGCGTTTCGCTCTCCTCAGGCCTCTGTCACTCTCGGTGTTTTTGTCAATGTGTTTCAATGTGGTTCAGTTCCCAGGGGAGTGGACACATGTCTACGATTGCAAACTTTATTCACTTTCGTTATCTATCATCATGGTAAATGGTAAACTGAATAACAACAGGTTTGCCAGAACTATAACACAGAACTGCTTGCGTGACAAAAAGTATAAGCAGCATGTGAGAGGCAGAGATAAGCGGTCCCACAACCAACGGAGCAGATCTAAGCTCTGCAGTCCTGCCACATCCAGTCGTGAATGGTGGTGGGCAACTGAACAACTCACTGAGGAGGAGGTTCCACAAATATCCCCATCCTAAATGATGGGGGAGCCCAGCACATCATTGCAAAAGGTCATACTGAGGAATTTGCTACAATCTCCAGCCAGCAGAGGGGAGTGGATGATCCATCTCGGCTTCCTCCAGAGGACTCCAGCATCACAGATGCCAGTCTTCAGCCAAATCGATTCACTCCACGTGATATCAAGAAATGCTGAGGGCACTGGATGATGCAACGTCTGTGGGCCCTGACAAAATTCAGGCAATAGCACTGAAGACTTGTGCTCCAGAACTTGCTATGCCCCTAGCCAAGCTGTTCCAGTACAACTACAACACTGGCATCCACCCAGCAATGTGGAAAATTGCCCAGTTATGTCCTGCATGCAGAAAGCAGGAGAAATCCAACCCGGCCAATTACCACCCCATCAGTCCACTCTCCATCATCAGTAAAGAAACTGAAAGGGTCATCAACAGTGAGATCAAGCAGCACTTGCTTAGCAATAACCTGCACCCTGGCACCCAATTTGGATTCTGCCAGGGCCACTCAGCTCCTGAACTCATTACAGCCATGGTTCAAACATGGACAAAAGAGCTGAACTCATGGGTTGAGGTGAGAGTGATTGCTCTTGACATCAAGGGCATATTTAACCGAGTGCGGCATCAAGGAACCCTAGCAAAAATGGAGCCAATGGGAATCAGGGGGGAAATTCTCCACTGGTTGGAGTCACACTAGCAGAAAGGAAGATGGTTGTGGCTGTTGGGTGTCAGTCACCTCAGCTCCAGGACATTACTGCAGGGGTTCCTCATGGTAGAGTCCTCGGCCCAACCATTTTCAGTTGCTTCATCAATGATATTCCTTCCATCATAAGGTCAGAAGTGGGGATGTTCGCTGATGATTGCACAATGCTCAGCACCATTCACTATTCCTCAGAAACTGAAGCAATCCATGTTCAAATGCAGCAAGATCTGGACAATATCCAGGCTTGGGCTGACAAGTGGCAATTAACATTTGTGTCACACAAGTGCCAGGCAATGACCATCTCCAACAAGAGAGAATCTGACCATCGTCCATTGACGTTACCATCACTGAATCCACACCTATCAATATCCTGGGGGTTATCATTGACTAGAAACTGACTGGAATAACCATATAAATACTGTGGCTACAGGACCAGGTCAGAGGCTATGAATCCTGCGACGAGTAGCTCATCTCCTGACTCCCTAAAACCTGTACACCATCGACAGGTCACAAGTCAGTGGTATGATAGACTGCTTCCCATTTACCTGAATGAGTGCATCTCCAAGAACACTCACGAAGCTTGACACTGTCCAGGACCAAACAGCCCCCTTGATTGGCACAACATCCACAAACATTCTTTCCCTCCAGCACCGATGCACTGTAGCAGCAGTGTGTACCATCTACAAGATGCACTGCGGCAATTCACCAAAGATCCTTAGACAGCAATTTCCAAACCCACGACCATTACCACCTAGAAGGACAAGGGCAGCAGATAGATGGAAACACCACCACCTGGAAGTTCTCCTCCAAGTTACTCACCATTCTGACTTGGAAATATATAGCTGTTCCTTCACTATCGCTGGGTCAGAATCCTGGAATTACCTCCCTAACAGCACTGTTAGTGTATCCATACCACATGGACTGCAGTGGTTCAAGAAGGCCGCTCACCACCACCTTCTCAAGTGCAACTAGGGACGGGCAATAAATACTGGCCCAGCTAGTGAAGCCCACATCCCGTGAATGCAAAATTAAAATGGAAAAAACATTTCATCCAGAGAGTGGAGGGCGTCTGGAATTCACTGCCTAAGTTTGTGGTTGAGGCTGAAACGCTGAAATTATTTAAAAGTACCTGGATCAACACCTGAAGTGCTGTAACCTGCAAGGCTACGGACCAGGTGCCAGAAAGTGAGAATATAATGAGCGGCTGGTTTCTTTTTCCTCTTTTTTGGCTGGCGAAGACATGATGGGCTGAATGGTCTCCTTCTTCATTGTAACATACCTATAATTCTTTGGTTCTATGTTGAATGATGTTATTGATGATTGAAAGGAATGCATTGCAACCTTGGGGCTTTTTTAGGTCGATTACCTTCTACACTTTGAATTCCAGAACAAACTGAGGCTCCAAATGGAACATATTTGTCTTTCTGCACGTTGGAGACCAGAGCAAGTGGATGCACACATCATCAGTTGGCAGAGTGAATGGCACTGGACCTGTCAGTTGTGAGTTGGAGCTGCATGATGGGCGCCATTGATTTTAAACTTTGCTGCTTTCATGGGTGATCCCCAGCTCTCCATTCCTCCAACAGTGTCAACGGTCAAACTGAGTCTTTCTCCATCCCGCTTTGTTAGAATCAAAGTTGCTGGGTTTATCAGTGGAGACTGTCTCCACTTCAACGGAAACGGAGAATTTAGTGCTTTGAATTTGGTGCCTTCACTGCCGCAGCCCAGGTTCAATTTCCGGGCAGGGAAATCCTTTCCCCTCCCATTGTGTGAACTGTCACAATGAACAGGGATTGCTTATCAAGTGAAAGTAGGCCTGGCAGTGTCTGTGGAGTGAGAAACAGTGTTAATCTTCCAGTTTGTTGATCTTTTATCAGAGCTGGAAAAGTCAGAGGTGTAACAGGTGGAAAACAAGTCCAGAGACGGAGGGAGGGGGATGAAAGGACAAAAGGGAAGGAGTGTGATAGGTTACAGGGCATGAGAAAGAAACTGACTAAAGGGATGAGGGTACAAAATGCGGGTGGGAATGAGAGAGATTTTTTCTTCCTGTTGTTCAGACTGGGACAAAAGTCACTCCTGATTAACCAATCACAATGAGCAGATTATGTGTTTTTGGTTGAAGGATGAACAGTGACCAGGCCAAATGGCTGTAAGATACTGTCTTCAACATACGTGAATCTGCAGATTTAGATAATGGTTCTGTGCAGTCTTGAACCAGGGATCTTATCATGTGTCAGGAAAATGTGACAATCACTGCACTGCAGAAACAGGAGATAACCGAAAAACTCAATGGGCTTCACTGAAATGTTAAGCGGTGACGTCATGCAGCAGCACTTTGGGTCTTTGTTTTGAAGAAATGGAATTCGGCTGTTCTCATTAGGAATGCTGGAGACAGACTGATCAACAATGTCAGCATCAAATGGCACAGCGCAGTAAGAGGACCTTCCACCCATCGTGCCTATGTCAGTTCTGCACACAGAGCTTTATAATTAATCCGAATTTCTTTGCCTCTATCCATAACCCTGATTTTTTTCTTCCCCTTTCAAGTCTTTGTCCAATTCCCTTTCAAAACTCTGAGTTGAGAAAAGCAATATTGAAAGAGGTGTAGGAGCTTCTGCAGTGTGTGAAAATTAATGCGAAAATTAACAAAGTTTCCCTAACTCAATGACATGAAGAGTTGGTTTCCGAATTTTTTTACAGTTATGGAAATTTTAAAAATAGTTGATTTCAAATCGAAAATTCGAAAAAAAGTTTATTCTGGCCAATCACCTCCTCATTTTTCTCAGTCAAAACAGACAATCTAATTACCTTATACCAACATTTCATTGAGTAAACACGCACAGCCACACAGGAAAAAAGGAACATCATGTGAAACATCGAAATAATGAAACATTGAAATAATTAAGTTACCACTGGAGATGATGTCTGTACGTTACAAAGTGCAGGATGATCTGATTAACTGACGGAGCTGGTTCGAGTTTCCCAATGACCGATTCCTGCTCCTTTGCTTCTGTTCTATTTTGGTGGCAACACCAGTGAAGGAAACGATGGTTGACGTCTTTGGCTATTCTATCGTGGCCGAGCAGTCTAAGGCCCTGGATTTAGGCTCTAGTCACTATGGAGGCGTGGGTTCGAATCCCATCCGCAGCCAAGTGTTCAGTCTTCGCTTTGGTGTCTGCAGCTACCCCATTAGAACCAACAGATACCAGTCCGCATTAAATCCAGTGTGGTGTTTTACTTTGATGGGAAGATCGAGAAGAGACAATATAAATATGAATTGTTGTGGGGGAAAAGGCGAAGTGTGGAATTACAGTAGTTGATTTGCTCTTCCAGAGAGTCAGCATGTGAACGACATGGTGAATGACCATCTGATGTAGCCACTTATGGTTTTATACAAACGTCATTAATGCAAATCCGGGGCTTGTGTTCGTCACTGAGTTGTTAAGGTTTTGAATGCTTTGGGATCTCCACAGATAGGCTGGAATCCTGCCAACTACTTTTATCATTCTTGAAATTTTCAATGTACCTGCACAACTAATTATCGATTAAGCTGAATAGAAGCCACCCAAAATCTGCAGCGTTCTCTAATTTCCATTCGTCTCCAAGCATTCACAAAAGTTGCAGCTAGAAATGAAACAAAAACGGAGCAAGGTTGGTGTCAGGCTTGATTTCTGGGTATTTGTCTCTCCTTAGAGAGAACCCCTTGCCCCCTGTCAGTCTTGGTGTATATGTCTGTGTGTGTCCCTCTGTGTGCGTCACTGTGTTCCAGTTCCTCATTTTTACCATTCAAGCATTATTCACGTTAGTTGTGTGGCTTCATGTTAAGATTGTACGGAGAAGTAAAAGAGCAGTTTTAAAATATACAAGAGAGGTTTTCTTTCTCTTTTTTGAATGGAGACTTTTCAGCTTCTAAGGGCCGGTTTGGTACAAAGTGGAGGATGATGGAAATTGTCACTGAGCAACATTTAAACAGACAGACACCGAGTCCTTGTAGTTGAGTGATTAAGGCAATGAACACATCAGGAGAATGAATTTGTAAATACAAATAGTCCAAACTGAAATCCCTCGGACATTAGGAACTGTTTCTACTGCTGTCAGGTGTCGCTAGGAACAGGAACGTAAAAGTTCAATCGCAAATGTTCCAGGAACGGATAGGATATAATCACCAGGAAAGGCTGAACAGCCTGAAGCTCTTTTCTCCAGAAAAGAGAAGGCTGAGAGATGACCTGATAGAAATGGGATCCTTTGTTGTTGTTTCTTCAGGGATTCGAGGTGCAATTTATTTCTTCAGCTACAGATTTACATCATTTGAATCTGCATCAAACAAACAATGAAATGTTTAGATGTATAGAAAGAAATATTCTACGTTGAGATGGAGTTCTTAAGATCGGATTTTGTCATCTGCTGAATCAGCGTTTTTATCAAACTCGCTCTGTCATTAGATTACAACAGTGACTACATTTCAGAAAGATTTCATTGGCTCTAAAGTGCCTCCCGTTGTCCTGAGTTGGTGAAAGGCTCTGTTTAAATGTAAGTCTTTCTTTCTCTTCTTTCTTTCTGTCTATCAATCTTAGTTAACAATCGTACGGAATGGTGAAGTGTATCTGTTCCCAGTGTCTACTCCACTCTCTGACTTTATCTGTCTGCCTTTGTTCCTGTATATCTGCCTCGCTCTCTTTCACTCTCTCAGTATCTCTGTCTGTGTCTCTATCTCTGTTGACTCTTGTGCTCTTTGTTCCTCTAGTTACTCGCTGTCTGTGTGCAACCAAGATTCACTGGATTGATTCCTGAGATGAGACGGTTGTCCTAGGAGGAGAGATTAAGTGGGATGAGTCTGTTCTCTCTGGAGTTTAGAATAATGGGAGGTGATCTCATTGAACAGTCTGACATTCTGAGCCAGGTAGACAGTGAACATGCTGAGAGGCTGTTTCCCCCTGGCTGGAGCGTCTAGAACTGGGCTCACATTCTCCGGATAATGTGTCAGCCACTTAGGACTGAGGTGAGGAGACATTTCATCACTCAAAGGCTTGTGAATATCTATGGAATTTTGTAGCCCGGATGTCTGTGGATCCCCAGCCAATGAGAATATTGAAGGCTGGGGTGGATACATTCTTGGGCTTTAAGGGAATGAAGGGCTATTGGGATTAGATGGGAAATTGGTGTAGATTTTGGGGATCTGATATGATCTTATTAATTGGTAGCGGAGGCTCGAGGGGGTTTATGGCCAATTTTTAATGTTCTGTTTCAATGGAAACATCATCAAGGCGACGGGAAACAGCGGGTTGAGAGAGGTAGTCTGGCCGAACGGCCTCAGGTGCTGGATTCAGGTTCCATTATTTGTGGAACCGCTGCCAAGGTTGTTGGTGGTTCACGTGTGGGCCATTTTGAATGCTCTCTTCTGACGACAAAGTGCAGGCTCAAAGTGATTGCGGGCTTGTATTGGGTTTAATTTTAACTGGGAGAAGGAGGAGAGGCAATACAAATAGTAATTGTTTGTGTGAGAATGTACGGCAGTGGAAGTAGTTGAGTTGTTCTTCCAGACAGAGCACGGAGAAGATGGGCCGAAAGCCCGCCTTCTCTACTGCAGCCATCTTATATACCAATAACATTAACTTTCCATAGGGCCAGTTGCGGTGGTCAAGTGGTTAAAGCGATAGAGTTCAAATCCATTGGGGTTTCCCGATGCTCACTATTCCTGGTTTTACCTCTGTGTCTACAGAATTAATTCTCGGTTAGATTCAATCAAATCCATCCAAGCACTAAAGCATCCAAGGGGATTTTCCTATTTCCGTTCATTCACGAAAACATTCCCGAAACTTGTAGTCATAGTGGGACAAAAACAGAGCCAGGTTGGTGCCAGGCTTGCTTTCTGGGCGTTTGTCTCTCCTTAGATACAAACCTTTGCCCTCTATTACTCTCGGTGTCTTTGTCTGTGCCTGTTCCTCTTTGTGTGTCAATGTGTTTCCATTTCCCGAAGGGGTGAACACATTTTTACCGTCACAAACTTTATTCACTTTAGTTGTGCAGTTTCATATCAAAATGTTATAGAGAAAAATATCAGGATGGAAGATGCAGGGGGAGTTTGCAATGTTTGGAAGGAGATGCAGCTGAGAAGTGGAAGATTCAGCAAGAAGTTTTCTTCTCATTTAACACGAGAGTTGGAACCAGATCTGGGAGATATTTATATCGGTGTAAATAGTAAAATCTCCCCTATTACCGTTATATTTTGCCTTGCACCACCATCTCTATAGTCAGTGCTTTGCAACCTATCACAGCCCTTCTCTCCTTCCCTATCTTCACCTCTGTGTTTGTTCTCGTGCCGTTGTGACCAGATGACATTTCCAGCTCTGATGCAAAACTCACGCTCTCACACCACTGATTGTGGCAAAGGTGGTCTGCATTTCTCGCTTTAATCAGGAAATTATCCAGACTCACTTTAATAGTTTGCACGAGGCCAATAAATTATCATTCCCTGACCAGGAATCGAACCCGGCCCATGGCCCGGTGAAAGCGGCGAATCCGAACCACTAGGGAAGCTGTGCACGAGCCTTACGATCTGCCTTATCTATGTTACCTGTGCCTTTAATTTTTATTTCCGACCCCTTGGAACAAAAAGAGGCAAAAGCAGCGTAGAGTAGATAAGTCAGCTCCAGAAACAATTTGGCAGATTCCCTGGTGGTCTAGTGGTCAGGATTTGGTGCTTTCACTGACGCAGCCTGGGTTTAATTGCCAGTCAGGGAATAAAGGTTTGTGGATCTCGAGAAATTGTTTAAACAAGTGTTGATTACTTATTGCTTGAAAACATTTAGCAGCTCTGCTAGAAGCAGAAGTGTGAGAGTATCGCCTCAGAGCTGGAAAAATCACATTTGGAACAAGTGGAGAACACGGAGGCGGAGTGAGGGAATGACTAAGAGTCGGGCTGGTTGCAAAGCACTGACCAGAGATGGTGGCGCAAGGCCAAATATGGGTGGCAGAAGGACAAATGTTGCTCTCTACTGTTTGTACTGGCACAGCGATCACTCCTGATCAATCAACCAATCACAACTGCTCTTTCTTTGCTCTAACTTTTTATAAGTTTATGGTTCCCAACAGCACGGGTCATTCTGCCATTTTATAGCCCACTCGAGCGAGATGTACTTTCTTCCCTTGTATTCGGCTCTTAACAAACCAGAACACTGAGCAAATTCAGCGAGTTTTCTGGTCATTTCTAGTACCAGGTTTGTCACGAGACTAATTGGACGACATATTAATGGTGCCAATCCTTCACTGGAGCTCACCGCATCCAAAGAGCACTGTTCTCATCAGCCTGTTATGTGCCTTCTTGCAGTGCATCCGCTGAATAATATAAGCTTATCACAGCTCCACTTCCTTCACATTAAAACCCAGTGTGAAAATATGAACAATTTCAAAGCTGAACAACGTACTAGAATGTGCATGTACAAAGTACAAACGGACTAGAAGGAGAGTGTGACTGTGGATAATCGGCACTGTGGACATTCCTGTAATCAGAATCTGGGAGGATCAGGAAGATGAGATCCTGGTGTCTCTTTACCCTGTTGTCTGCAAACTTATCGCCTTGTGTTTTACATTCCCACCAATTGACTCTGTCTGCATCGAGCAGCTAATTGACCCGGGAGCAGGACACGAGACAGGGACAGAAGCGGAAAGAGATGTGACATGAAAGTGCTTTGAATTTGCCATCAAAGATGCTGCCAGTTGCTTTCAATGGTGAATGTCTGCCTTGCAGCGATTAGTTGTTTTTTTTTTCCTTTTTGAAAGCAGCAAGATTTTAGAAGTACCACAGCGCCCTTCTCCTTGAGTTCCCTGACTACATCTGGCAGCATCTTTGATTTGAGAGGCATAATTTATAGTTCAGATGTAATGGAGTTCCGATGAAAGATTACAGACCTGGAATGAAAACTATGTTTATCTCTCCACAGAGGCTACCAGGTCTACTGAGAATTCCAGTATTTTCTGTTTTTATTTCAGATGACCAGCATCTGCAATATGTTGGTTTTCTTTACTTGATTAGTGAAACATATAAGATTCTGAGCGTACCTGGCAGGGCGGATGTTGAGAGGATGTTACCTCTTGTGGGAGAATCTAGAACTAGGGGTAACTGTTTAAAAATAAGCGGTCACCCATTTAAAACAGAGAGGCAAAGTTTTTTTCTCTCTCAGAGATTCGTGAGTCTTTGGAACTCTCTTCCTGAAAAGGCTATGGAAGCAGAGTCTTTGAATATTTTTAAGGCAGAGATGGATATATTCTTGGTAAGCAAGGGGGTGATAGGTTATCAGGGGTAGACGGGGTACAGATTTCAGGTTACTGTCAGGTCAGCCATGATCTTATTAAATGGCGGAGCAGGCTTGAGGAGCCTAATGGCCTACTCCTGCTCCTTGTTCTCATGTAGTGCTAAGGATGTGGAACCCATCACCAGTAGATTTAGAGATCCATGTCTGAGCTGAAAACGTGCAGGTAAGCTCACACTGTAAACAGATTGTTCACCAGGTGGAAATGGAAAGGGATTCGGCCTATCATCCCAATTACTGACACAGCCACACAGTCTCGCCGCTGTTATGACTGATGCAGTTGGTAAAGCGGAGTTATTTAAAATTCCCAGAGGGAAACCTTAAACAATTGTCACAACCTATCATTTTAAGTGTTATGTTTGAGATGCGACCCTAAATTCAGGAATCAGCTCTCGAAGTTTTAAATTAAACAAAATGAAACATTTTATTAATTTACACAGATGAAAATGTATATACACATGGCTACAAATTATTACTCTCAGAACTTTTAACAAATTCCCAAACTAATCTCCATTAAGGCAACAGAAACCCATAGACTTAACCAGACACCAGGCAAAGCATTTTCACCATACGAATTCAAAATGAGGTTCTTTTCATTTATTCCTTGCGGAGTCAATTGGAGGCTTGCAGCTGCCTTTTGATCTCACGTTGCCTCTGTTCTGCACACCCAAAATCATTGCCTTGTTACACCTACTTTCACTGATTGAATGCAAATTCTCATTTTCCCACCAGCCTCTTTGAACACCACATTTGAACAATGAAAGTCCTTTCATAATACGAATTTTAATAAAATATATAAATATATTGCTTGGTAGCTGCCAGGCAGGTGTCCATTTTCATCCTACTTCTTGAATGCTCTATTAAAAAATGCAAATGCACGTTATTCCTCTTACATCTCAAAACTAGCACACATCAAAGCACCCAGGCTAGCTGGCCTTAATCCAAATAAGACACACCCACAGACTAAACCTCTATTTTAAAAGAAAAGTATTTTCCAAAATATTATGTGCATTAACAGCTTCATGACACCGGTGGGAGGCCATTCAGATACTTCACATGAGCAAAGGGCTTTATTTAGTTTGCCCACATGTTAACACTCCATCTTTAAAGGTTCAAAGGATTTGATCCACAATCAGAGAATTGCTAGTGGCAAAAGACTGTTTAAAAGCCACCAACTCACCCCATTTGTTGAGATTCCGCTGAATTCAGATGTAACTCTAGGGGTTTGTTCTGCTGTTCATTACACCCAGGAGAGATTTATGGTGGAGCCCAGAGTAATTTGGTCGCTGTATCAATTGCCTCAACAATTTTATGCCTTTCCCCAATGGCACCCATCGTATCTGATTACAAGACAGAGGTTTCTATCCTACATTTTCGCCCTTCAATGGCGGAACGGCTACCCAGCATTCGCTGCGGGACAGAATGTGCCCTATTCTCACAAGAAAAGTGCCTCGCACATGCGCACTGTTTTATGTGCTTGGAGCGTGCGCAATGTGGTCTGTTTCATGAGCATGCGCAGTGCTGGTCTGAGACTGAAGCTGCTCAGAGCGGCTAAGGGATTGGCGAGTGGAGCTATCTAACAGAGTTAGTGGGTGTGTGAGGAGGAATGGAGCCAGCGGAGTGGGCATGGAGGCTTCATAAAGACACAGTGCAGGTTGACGACCCCAAATAACAAGGTACGGGGTTTGCGGTTGCAGGGAACGGACCGAAAAAGTCTGGTTTTCTCTCCTTGCCAGGCCCGGGGTAACGGCGCCATCTTTATAGGGGGAAATGTGCAGCAAGGCGCATGCGCGGTCATCCTGGTCCAGGCAGCCGGAGGAGAGAATGTTGTGAATTTCTATCCTGGACTGACAGGGATGGATTTTGGAAACTCTTTTCACAGGGGGTTAGAAGGGGAGGATTTACACACAGCAAACTCAGACCAAGAGAAATATTTGTCTCTTCTCAATTAAAGTCCTGGATTGACAGTGATGGATTGTTTGTAAACTCCTTTTTCACAGAATCACTGAATCACACAGTGCTGAATAAGCCCTTCGGCCCATCGAGTCTGCACCGACATGTGAGAAACACCTGACCTACCTCCCTAATCCCATTCTCCAGTTCTTGGCCCATAGCCTTGAATGTTATGATGTGCCAACTGCTCATCCAGTACTTTTTAATGGATGTGAGGCAACCCGCCTCCACCATCCTCCCAGGCAGTGCATTCCAGACCGTCACCACCCTCTGGGTAAAAAAGTTTTTCCTCACATTCCCCCTAAACCTCCTGCCCCTCACTTTGAACTTATGTCCCCTCGTGACTGACCCTTCAACTAAGGGGAACAGCTGCTCCCTATCCACCCTGCCCATGCCATTCATAATCTTGTACACCTCAATCAGGTCGCCCCTCAGTCTTCTCTGCTCCAACAAAAACAACCCAAGCCTATCTAACTTCTCTTCACAACTTAAATGTTCAATCCCAGGCAACATCCTGGTATATTAAATGGGAAGGATTTGCGGATTGGAAACGGAAACGAAACTTCACATTATGATCTGACAGAATAACTTGATTCATCGGAACTTGATATTATCGGCCTCTAAGGATAAGCATTGAGTTCCAGGTCATTGCCACTCACTGTGTAAAATTTTTTCCTCTCATGCTCCCTGTAGATCTTGCCCCAAATCTTAAATTTGTAATCCCTTAAATCTGTATTCATGTAATCCTTTTATGATCAGATACTGTGAACAGCCTTTCTTTAACTACCCTATCTAAACCTATCATAATCTTGTACACCTCTATCAAATCTCCCCTCAATCTACTTTTCTCCAAGGAGAACAACCCCAGTTTCTCCAAAGTAATCTTACAACATCCCTCATCCCTCGACTCATTCTGGTAAATCTCCTCTGCCCCCTCTCAAGCACCCTCATATCCTTCATAATGTGTGGTGATCACTGGTTTGCACAGACCCAGATGTTCTGTGCCCGTGTGTATGACATCATCACACATCGACAATTACACAGTGACATCACCCCGGTCCCCGGTTATTTCCTCAACTGGGAGATTTTTCTCTGACTCCAGTGCTTCTGATATCTTTCCAGCTGCAGGCTCCAACAGGAGTGTTCAACATTGCAAACTCTGAATTTATTTCAGAGTTGAATGTTTTTGACCATTTATCTACAATCTAGACTTTTGTGCAGTGCTCTGTTATCTGTAAGAGGTTTCATGCCTCAGGGGCTGGTGTGACTTCTTTACTGTGGATCTAAATCCATGTTCATCCATTCCTCCGTTTCACCTCTGCCCCCCGATCACTTCTCTGCCATTGTCTAACTTCCTCTGTCTCTAGTTATGGGCGTATTTTAGCTCCATTTAGGATTTTACTGTTACTTCTGCCGACAGTGTCTAAAGGAAGTTTCCATCGCTCCCCAAACCTGACCATGTGCTGCTGTCTTCCCAGCTTTACCTTCCCATCTTTCATAGTCAGGAATTGTTTTTCTCGCACTATAATCCATTTCTCTTCCACTTCTGAGCTTCTGCTGACCATCAAATTCTGTATAATTTTTATTCTCTGTAATTCATTCTGCATGGCCTGAAATGTTAGCTCTGTTTCTCTCTCCACAGATACCAGCAAATATTGCCAATCCCCAGTTGCCTGTGGAGAAGATGATGTTTGACCTTCTTGAACCGCTGCAGTCCGTGTGGTGAAGGTGCTCCCACAATGATGTTAGGTAAGGAGTTACAGGTTATTCACCCAGCGATGAGGAAGGAACATTGATATACATCCAAATCAACAACAATAATTTGTATTTATATCGCACTTTCAATGTAAGACAATATTCCAAGGCACTTCACAGAAATGTTGCAAAGCAATGTTTAACACTGAGCAACATAAGGAGATATTAGGGCAGGTGACCAAAAGCTTGGTCAAATGGGTCGGTTTTAAGGAGCATCTTAAAGGGGAGAAAGAGAAGTAGAGAAGTTTAGGGAGGAAATTCCAGAGCTTGTGGCCAACACAAATGAAAGAATGGTCACCAATGGTGGAGCGATTAAAATCAGGAATTCTCAGGAGACTGGAATTAGAGGAGCTGAGATATCTCAGAGGGTTGTGAGGCTGTATTACAGAGATAGGGAGGGTGAGATCCTGGAGGGATTTGAAAATACGGATGAGAAATTAAAAATTTTGCTTTTTATCCTGGAGCCTTTGTAGGTCGGTGAGCACAGGGGTGATGGGTGAACAAGATTTGGTGTGAGTAAGCGCATGGGTAGCAGAGTTTTGGATGGCCTCAAGATTACAGGGAGGTTGAATGTGGGAGGTCGGCCAGGAGTGTGTTAGGATAGTTAAGTCTAGAGATAACAAAGGAATGGATGAGAGTTTCATCAGCAGATGAGCTGAGACTGGGCTGGAGTCGGGCGATGTCACTGAGGTGGAAATAGGCGGTCTTGGTGATGATGTGGATATGTGGTTGGAAGCTCATCTTGGGGTGAAATATTTCACCATGGTTGTGAACAGTCTGGTTCAGCCTTAGACAGTTGTCAGGAGAGGGATGGAGTCGGTGGATAGGGAGTGGAGTTTGTAGTGGGGACTGAAAACAATGTCTTCAATCTTCTCAATATTTAAATGGAGGAAATTTCTGTACATCCAGTACTGGATGTCAGACAAGCCAGGACGGTGTATGACTTGGAGAAGAACTTGGAGGTGATGGTGTTCACATACACCTGTTACCCTGGTCCCTCTAGGTGGTGGAGGTTGAGGGTTTGGGAAGTTTTGTCAAAGTTCTGGTTTAGTTGTAGATCTATATCAAACCTCTCCTCATCCACTACCTCTCCCACTCCCCTTCTCTCTCTGCCTCTCCCACTCCCCTTCTCTCCCTGCCTCTCCCACTCCCCTTCTCTCTCTGCCTCTCCCACTCCCCTTCCCTCCCTACCTCTCCCACTCCCCTTCTCTCTCTGCCTCTTCCACTCCCCTTCTCTCCCTGCCTCTCCCTCTCCCCTTCTCTCCCTGTCTCTCCCACTCCCCTACTCTCTCTGCCTCCCCCACTCCCCTTCTCTCCCTGCCTCTCCCACTCCCCTTCTCTCCCTGCCTCTCCCTCTCCCCTTCTCTCTCTGTCTCTCCCACTCCCCTTCTCTCTCTGCCTCTCCCACTCCCCTTCTCTCCCTGCCTCTCCCACTCCCCTTCTCTCCCTGCCTCTCCCACTCCCCTTCTCTCTCTGCCTCTCCCACTCCCCTTCTCTCTCTGCCTCTCCCAATCCCCTTCTCTCTCTGCCTCTCCTATTCCCCTTGTCTCTCTTTCCCTCTGTCACATAGAATTCTCCAGCCCAGCGAGTTGTGGATGCTCCATCATTGAATATATTTCAGGCTGAGATGGGGAGATTTTTGGTCTCTCAGGGAGACGAGGGATATGGGGAGTGGGCGGGAAAGTGGAGTTGAAGCCCAAGATCAGCCACGGTCGTATTGAATGGTGGAGCAGGCTCGACGGGGTGTCAGGACTTCTCTTGTTCCTTCTACTTATGCTCCTAAAGAGACCAGAGTCTTGTGTTGGCCCAGACCGGGTGGCAGGTTCCCTTCCCTGAAGGACATTAGTGAACCAGTTGGGTTTTTATGACAATCCAGCAGTTTTCATGGTCACTTTTGCCTCGTGCCGGCCCCACAAATTCCCAGATTCATTCAGCTCAATTTCACAACCTGCCTTTGTGTTTTTGTGGGTTCTCTCTCACTCCTTTTTTCTGTTTTATATCAATTTCACAGGGTATCAGAAGGGGAGGATTTGCAGTCGGGAAACTGAAACCAAACATCACATCAGGATCTGACGGAGTCGCCCAATTGAACATGGACGGACAAAGCACCGTTCACAGTGGGGAGAAACCGTGGAAATGTGGGGATTGTGGAATGGGATTCAGATTCCCGTCTGAGCTGGAAACTCATTGACACAGTCACACTGGGGAGAGACCGTTCACCTGCTCCTTATGTGGGAAGGGATTCGCTCGATCGTCCAGCCTGCTGACACACCAGCGAGTTCACACTGGGGAGAAGCCGTTCACCTGCCCTGTTTTTAGGAGTGGATTTACGCGACCATCAGGGCTGGTACAACACCAGCGAGTTCACACAGGGGAGAGACCGTTCACCTGCCCAGAGTGTGGGCAGGAGTTCACCCGATCATCAGGGCTGCATCAACACCAGCAACTTCACACAGGGGAGAGACCGTTCACCTGCTCCCAGTGTGGGAAGGGATTCACTCAGTCATCCAACCTGCTGAAACAGCAGCGAGTTCACACAGGGGAGAGACCGTTCACCTGCACCGAGTGTGGGAAGGGATTCATTCAATCATCCCACCTGCTGAGACATCAGCGAGTTCACACTGAAGAGAAACCTTTTAAATGCCCAGACTGCGGGAAATGCTATAAAAGTTCCGGGAACCTGATGTCCCATCAACGTGTTCACACTGACGAGAGACCGTTCAGGTGCTCTCACTGTGGGACTGGGTTCAGGGAATCATCACAGCTCAATGTTCACCAGCGAATTCACACTGTGGAGAGACCTTTCACCTGCTCCAAGTGTGGGAAGGGATTCACTCGGTCCTCCAGCCTGTTGAGACACCAGCAAGTTCACAAGTAACTCAGAACATTGAGTGGATTTTCCTGTTAGTCACATCCAGGACTGAACCATGTACATTGGGGTCTGTTTCTGCTGATGTTAGTAAATTTCATCCCAGTTATAGGTGTTAATGTTAAAAAAAATATATGACAAAGTCGAATAAATCAGCTTTGTATGAAATACAGTGAGTTGAATCTTTTTAGTGGCTCTGACACAAGTTACTTCATTCTGAAGGACCCTCCTTCTCCCCTGTCTCCTCCATCCTCACCTCCAGCAACAAGTGTGAGGAGCTCATGGAGCTTCTTTGTCACTAAGATTGAGACAATCCGATCAGCTGCCTCTGCTGTTTCCCTCCCTTCCACTAACCCACCGGAACAAACTGTCTCTAAAGTTCCCCCTTGTCTGAGCCCTGAACCCACATCTTTCTCCAGTTTCTCTCTCATCTCCCCTCATGGCCTTTCTCAGCGCTCATCTTCTCCATGAGACCCACTTCCTGCCCCATCGATCCTATTCCCACTAAACTGCTGATCATCTAATTTCTCCATGTAGCTGATATTGTTCATGGTTCTGTCTCTTCCGGGACTGTCCCTCTTCACCTTTCAATGCATCGTCATCACCCATCCTAAAAAAACAACCTCTGATCCCCCATTGTCTTCACAAACTACTGCCCCAGCTCCAACCTCCCTTTCCTCTCTAAAGTCCTTGTACTTGGTGCCCCCCAAGGATCTATCCTTGGCCCCTCCTATTTCTCATCTACATGCTGCCACTCGGTGACATCATCCAAAAGCACCGTGTTAGTTTTCACATGGACACTGACAACACGCAGCTCAACATCACCACCATCCCTCTCCATTCCTCCTCTGTTACTAAATTATCAAACTGCTTATTCCACATTCAGTACTGGATGAGCAGAAATTTCCTCCAATTAAAAATTGGGAAGACTAGAGCTATTGTCTTCGGTCACCACTACAAATCCCATTCCCTAACCGAGTCCATCCCTCGCTCTGGGAACTGTCTGAGACTGAACCACACTGTTCACAATCTTGGTGTCATATGTGACTCCAAGGTGAGTTTCTGACCACATATCCACACCATCACTAACACCAGATATTTCAATCTCCAAAACGTCGCCTGTCTCCACCCAGCGCATCTGCTGCTCAAACGCTCATCCATGTCCGTGTTACCATTAGACCTGATGATTCCAATACATTCCTGGCCGGCCCCTCACATTCACCCCACCCCACACGGAATCGTGAGATCATCCAAAACTCTGTGCCTGTGTGTTCTCACCTCAAATCCCGTTCACCTCTGTGCTCATTGACCCACATTGGCTCCTGGTCAAGCAATGTCCCCATTTTAAAATTGCATACTTGTTTCAAATCCCTCCATGGCCTCATCCCTCTCTAATCTCCAGTCCTACAACCCTCCTAGATTTCAGCACTCATCCTCCTGGGCTCTTTGGCATCCCTGACTTTAATTACTCCACCATTGATGGCCGTGCCTAGGTGTGAAGATTTGAAATTCTCTCCCTCAACTTCTCCACCCCTCCAGCTCTCTCGCCTGATTAAAGATGTTGGTCAAAATTTAGCTCTTCAATCACGGTTTTGTCCATTGACCCTAATATCTCCCTATGTGACTTGTCAGTTTTTTCTTTATGAAACTCCTCTGAAGCACCTTGGGATGTTTTATACAAGTTGTTCCTGTTTCATGACAGCCAGTTTGTGCACAGCAAGATTCCACAAACAGCAATCAGAATAACTGATTAATCTAGTTTTTTTGGTGGTGTAAGTTGAAGCACGAATGTTGGTCCCACTGCACCAGGAGAACTCCCCTGTGGACAGGATGTGGAGTTGTTGAGCTCTCCTGAGCTGAGAGTGGAGCTGATTGAGCTGTCGGGCCTGCAGTGTACCTTGAAGAACCGCTGTCTGGGATCTTTCCTCTTAATTCACTGACTCCCAGCTGAAATTGTTGCTGCAGTTAAATAGCTAACTTTGGATATCAATCCCAATTTAACCTTTGGAGCAAAATCTGCAACTTTAAATCAGCTGTAAAAGAGAAAGAAAATTCATGCTAATGCATTTGGGGAGGGCAAACAAAGCTGGAGAATACACAATAAACAGGAGAATATTGGGAGGGGTAGAGGAAGTGAGAGACCTCGGAGTCCATGTCCACAGGTCCCTGAAGGTGGCAGGACAGGTGGATCAGGTGGTAAAGAAAGCATATATTTATCAGAACTCACCATACACCAGCACATTCACACTGGGGAGAGGCCATTCACCTGCACGGAGTGTGGGAAGGGATTCACTCAGTTATCCAGCCTGCTGAGACACGAACAAACTCACACTGAGGGGAGGCCATTCAGCTGCTCCGAGTGTGGGAAAAGATTCGACCATTTGAACAACCTTGTGAGACACCAGCGAGTTCACACTGGGGAGAAGTTGTTCAGCTGCTCCGAGTGTGGGAAGCGATTTACTCAGTCATCCCACCTACAGACACATCAACAAATTCACACTGATGAAAGACCTCTTAAATGCCCAGACTGTGAGAAGTGCTCTAAAATTCCAGTGAACTGATGCACCATGAACGTGTTCACACTGACGAGAGACCGTTCATGTGCTCTCACTATGGGACTGGGTTCAGATGGTCATCTCAACTCACTGTACACCAGCGAGTTCACACTGGAGAGAGGCTATTCAGCTGCTCTGAGTGTGGAAAGGGATTCACTCAGTCGCTAACCTGCTGAAACACCAGCAAGTTCACAATTAACAAGTGATTGGATTTTGCTGTGAATCACATCCAGGTCTGAACCATGTTGATTGGGGTCTGTTTCTGCTGATGTTAATAAACTCCAGCCCAGTTATAGGGGTTTATATTCTGTATAAAAATCAGATGAATCAGATTTGTGTTAAACACATGGTGTATTGAGTCTTTTTTAATATTGCTAACACAAATCAGTTCCTTTTGAACATAGGAACATGTCTCAGTACATTGGAGCAGTAATGAACAAACACAGGGGAATATTGGATACTGAGTCAAAACAACATTATATTATTTTTCCATGTGACCTGTCTCAGAATTCTCTCATCAAACAGACCATCAACATGAGAGGAATTGACATTTTAAGTCATTCCAAGAGGAAATTAGAGGCTGTAATTATCCGGGATGTTGTTCTGAAATTTACACTACCTCCCACTGTCACCAAAGCTGGCAATAGACAGCTCATTGTTCTAATTGTGTTGTAGCCTCTGTCCCAGATGTTGTTCAATATAGATTTAATGTTCAAAGAAAGGGGTGAGATTGGATGGTCAAAACCGCTCACAGGCTATGGAGGATGATGTTGACTTGAATGTGCCAAAAACAGTGTTCTTCACAGGCACCAATACTTTATCCCCAGTATTAGTCACTTTGGTCGGTGTTGTCCACCTGATAGGACAGGATGTGTCCTCATGTATCTGTTTGTATGAGTGCGGGTGTGTCCCTGAGTGTGGAAGTGTGTGTAAATGTGTGTGGGTGTGGAGAGGATGTCTGAGTGTGTGTGAGACAGACAGAGAATGTATGTGTGGGTCTCTGTGTGTGGTTGTCTGTACTGCTTCTCATTAGCTATAACACAAACCTTCCTCTCCAAGCAGACAACATGGCTCCTGAGAATCCCATCCAGTGATGTGAATGGTACGATTCGGAGATCCTTCATCCAGGGTGAAACCACAGGCTGACTGTTTGCTGTGTAAAACCTGACACCTATACAACCAGGCCCCACTTCTCCTGGAGCAACGTGAAGTGTCTGCTGCTTTCCAGATCCATTCCTTTCTCCTCATTATTATCCTCAGATAGTTCACAAATTCCTTGTGTACAACATCCTCCAACACGCCTATGGTTTCCATTTTAAATATTTCCATCGGTCTTTTTCATAGACAGCAGTGGGATTGCTGCGATCACAGGAATCAGTTCTGAAATACTGTCCCTCTGATCTTCAGGCTTCCTGGAGTAATAAACTGATCCAGATCTTCCCACCAAACACAAATCCATATCCCCATCTGAGTTCCAGATTTTAATGTGATGTTAAACCTGAGTCAGCACACCCCCTCCACATGTACTACATGTACCACACGTCTTTGAGATCAGATGTTCCTTTGTAATCTGGGTTGTTCTGAATGATGACAATATGAACCTTCTTCCTAACCTGTCCTAAACCTTGAAAGGGGGGAATGCGTCATTAACACACAGATGATTCAAGCTAATAATTCTGCTTAGTCTGACTGACATGATTAATTTACAGAAGGATTAGGGTAGTGTCGAATGGACAGATGTCTAACGGAGACATAAGGGGACTTCTTGCTAATGTCGGGATTACAAGGTTAGACATTATTTTTACATTGATTTTTTTAAAGAATTTGCTGATTTTTGATGGAAAGGGAGACAGTGAGAAGGAGCTAGAAAGTCGAGGAGGTCAAAGGAAGTGCACTTGTGGTGTGGGGTGGGAGGGGAATAACAGAGGATCCAGGTATGGGTGCAGACCATTTCTACATAGGCATGAACGTACAGGATCGAAATTATAAACAAGGGCACACGGTTCATTCTGTAATCATGATCAATGCCGTAATGTCTACAAAATACTCCAAACGTACGGGAGAAACTTGTATCGATGAGATGTCTTTGGGGCTCTCCTGTATCCCCATATTTGTCGTTAATGTTGCTTTTCCATCACACAGCTGACTCATGTCGAGTGTTTTAGATTCTCCACAACACCCTTCTGTCGGTTCATTCACTGAAACCACGGACTCTCCTTGTTGTAACGGTGACATTCCCAGTTTGTCCAGTTATTTCTTGAAGTCAGTCAGCCCTTGAATAGTTTGTACATTGTTTCATCATGTCCCACCCAGCTGGCCACCAGTGCAGAGGCATTGGAGGAGGACGGTTTGGTCCACGTTGTTAGAGGCTGCGGACAGGCCGAGAAGGACAATGAGGGAGTTTTCCTTTGTCACATTCACATCGGGTGTCATTGGTGACTTTGGGAAGAGCTGTTTCGATACCGTGACAGGGACAGAGATCTTATTGGAGGGATTTAAACATGGAGTTCTGGGAAATGTGAGCATGGGTTTCGGAGGTGATCAGGACTTTGGAGAGCGAAAGGAGGTGGGAGCTGGAGCGGGGGTTTAATAGGATAGTGGGGTCAAGTGTTGGTTTTATTGAGGACAGGTGATGATGGCAGATTTGAAGGAGAGATGGGCAGTACCAGGAGAGATGGAGCCGTTAATATCAGTGAACATGGGGAAATTGGGTGATCAGCAGTTTAGCGGGAATAGGGTCGATGGAGCAGGAGGTGGGTCTCATGGACAAAGTGAGCTCTGAGAGGGCAGGAAGGGGAGATGGGAGAGAAACTGGAGAAAGATGTGGGTTCAGAGCTCTGACATGGGGGGTCTTTAGAGAAAGTTTGTCCCGATGGGCTAGTGGAAGGGAAGAAAGCAGCAGAGGCAGCTGATCGGATTGTCTCAATCTTAGTGACAAAGAAACTCCATGAGCTCCTCACACTTGTTGCTGGAGGTGAGGATGGAGGAGACAGGGGAGAAGGAGAGCCCTTCGAAAGGAACTAATGTCTTAGGGATAGTAAAAAGATTCAACATCATCTATTTAATTGAAAGCCTAATGATTTTATTTTTATCCAGAACATTAACACCTATAATTGGGCTGGAGTTTACTAACATCAGCAGAAACAGACCCCAGTGAAACATGGTTCAGTTGCAAAACTCAATCACTGTAGTTACTCGTGAACCTGCTGGTGTCTCAGCAGGTTGGATGACTGAGTGAATCCTTTCCCACACTCAAAGCAGGTGAACGGTCGCTCCCCAGTGTGAACTCGCTGGTGTTTCAGGAGGTTGGATGAATGAGTAAATCCCTTCCCACACACAGAGCAGGTGAAAGGCCTCTCTCCAGTGTGAACTCACTGGTGTGAAATAAGATTAGCTGATCGCCTGAACCCAGTGCCACAGTGAGAGTACCTGAACGGTCTCTCGTCAGTGTGAACACGTTGATGGGACACCAGGTCCCCGGAACTTTTATAGCACTTCCCGCAGTCTGGACATTGAAAAGGTCTCTCCCTACTGTGCACTCACTGGTGCGTCAACAGATGGGATGAATCAGTGAATCCCTTCCCACATTCTGAACAGGTGAAATGCCTCTCTGCTGTGTGACCATGCTGGTGTCTCAGCAGGTTGGATGACTGAGTGAATCCCTTCCCACACTTGGAACAGATAAATGGCTTCTCCCCAGTATGAATTCGTTGGTGCACAGTCAGATGAGATGATCGCCTGAACCCTGCCCCACAGTAAGAGCAGCTGAACAGTCTCTCATCAGTGTGAACACATTGATGGGACATCAGTTCCCAGGAGCTTTTGAAGTACTTCCTGCAGTCTGGGCATTTAAAAGTTCTCTCGTCAGTGTGAACTCGCTGGTGTTTCAGTAGGTAGGATGAACGAGTGAATCCCTTCCCACACTCGGAGCAGATGAACTGTCTCTCTGCTGCTTGACTGCACCGATGTCTTTCCATTCAATTGAATCCCTTCCCCCAGTCCCCACACTTCCACGGTTTCTCCCTGTTGGGACTGCATTTATGTCCTGCCAGATTAGATGATTGGCTGAAGCCTCGTCCACACACACAACACGTGTACAGTTTCTCCCCACTGTGAACGGTGCTTTTTCCTTCCATGTTCAAAATCCGATGATATACAGGCTACGATAAACTGTGCAACTCCACCAGATCCTGATGTGATGTTTGGTTTCAGTTTCCTGACTGCAAATCCTCTCCTTCTAATATCCTGTGAAATTGATTTAAAACAGAATAAAGGGAGTGAGAGAGAACCCACAAAAACACAAAGGCAGGTTGTGAAATTGAGCTGAATGAATCTGGGAATTTTTGGGGCAGGCACAAGGAAAAAGTGACCACGAAAGATACTGGATTGTCACAAAAACTCAACTGGTTCACTAAGGTCCACCAGAGCAAGGACCTTCTACACAGTCTGTGCCCATAAATTTCAAAGTTGTGCCTGAACACCAAGGTCAAGGTCATAGGAGCAGGAGTCCTAACATTGACTCCTGGGGAAATCCACTTTCAACCTTCCTCCATTCTGAAAAATCATTACTCTCTGTTTCCTGTCACTCAGTCAATTTTGTACCCATGTTGCTGCTGCCCATTTTGTTCTATGAGCTCTAACTTTGCTCACAAGTCTGTTATGTGGCACTTTATCGAATGCCATTTGGAAGACCATGTACACCACATTAACAGCATTACCCTCATCAACCACACTGTTAACTCTTGAAAAACCTTAAGCAAGTTAGTTTAACATGGTTTTCCCTGAACAAACTTGTGCTGGCTTTCCTGAATTAGCCCACATTTGCTCAAATGACTTAATTTTGTCCAGAATTATCACCCCCAAGGTTAAACTGACTGGTCTGGTAGTTGCTGGGCTTATCATTACACCCTTTTTGAACAAAGGTGTATGATTTGCAATTCTCCTGTCCTCGGTCACCACTCATGGGTCTGAAGAAGATTGGAATAATATGGTCAGTGCCTCCACAATTTCCACTCTGAATTCCCTCAGTATCCTTGGATACATCTCATCCAATCCTGGTGCCTTGTCAACTTTATCAGACAGCCTATATAATACCTTCTCCTTATCAATATTAAACACCACAAGTGTTTGAACTCCCTCCTCTTTAACCATGACCTGTGCAGCATCATCTTCTTTGGTAAAGACAGATGCCAAATATTCATTTATACCTCATCCATACCCCCTGTCCCAATGGGTAAATCACCTTTTTTTAAATCCCTAACCAGCCCCTGTCTCCTTTTACCGGCCTGTTACTAGGTATAAGACGGAGAAAGCGTTTTGATTTCCTTCCATGTTAGCTGCCAGTCTCTTCTCATACTCTCTCTTTGCTTCTCTTACTTTCTTTTTCCAATTTCTCTCTGAATATTCTTTCTTTATCCTGTCTCTCAGTTGTATTAGCCACCTGATATCTCTGTTAGCAGATTTATTCATCTTCATCTTAATCTCTTCTCTTATTTAGTGAGCTGTGGATATGTTAGCCACACCTTCCTCATTTGTAAGAATATGTCATTACTGTGTCTGATCTATTTCCTCTTTAAGGCAGCCCATTCCTCAATTACAGTTTCTCCTGCCGACCTTTGATTCCACTTTACTGGGTCAGATCCATTCTCACCCTATTGAAGTTGGCTTTCCCCAGTTAAATATTCTTTCTCCTACAAGTAACCTTTGCCCACAGACAGACAGGCCAACTGTTTACCTTCCAGATTTAAAGGCCGATGATATTCAAGTCCTCACGAATCGAGTGACTCTGCCAGAATTGAATTGATATTCGATTTGAGTTTTCCGTCTGTCAACCCTTAACTTCTAAGATCCAGTAAAAGAAATTTACAAAAGCACTAACCGTCACTCCAAGATAGAAATTGAGAGGAGACAAACATTACTCTTGGTTTGAGTTTGTTGTGTGTAAATCCTCCCCTTCTAAACCCCTGTAAAAGGAGTTTCCAAAATCCACCCGTGTCAGTCGAGGATAGAAATTCACAACATCCTCTCCTCCTGCTACCTGGACAAGGATGACCGCGCATGCGCCCTGCTGCACATTGCCCCTGTGAAGATGGCGGTTGTTAACTTGGGCCTGTCTCCGAGAGGAGACGCGGGTCAGAGTTGTCTCCTCTCCATTCGGTGTAACCGCAGGACCGGTAGCTTCTTATTCAAGATTTAAGACCTTCACAGGGTCTTCATGAAGCCTCCCTGCCGACTCCATCCCTCCCCACTCACCGGCTCCTTTTACTCGCCTGTGTTCGCCATTTCTCAGCGTCGTCCTCCAGCTTCAGGTACCGATGGTACTGCGCATGCTCCAGTCAGAGATCGCAATGCGCATGTACCAGTCACTGCCAGCTACTACGCCTGCGCGAGGACCGCCTGTCGAGAGGATAGAGCACCTTCTGCCCCCACTGAATCCTGGGTAAGCATACCGCCATTGAAAGGCCTTTTCTGATAAGATAATTATGTTTTATGATCCGATGATGATTGGCGCCATAGGGCCAATATATAAAATTATGAATATTGATATGGCAACCATAGTGCACGGCCCCTCCACCATAGTTCTGTCCTGGGTGTAATTAACAACAGAACAAACCCTGACAGTTAGATCTGAACTCACTGGAGTCTCAGCAGTGCCGCAGACAAGTGATTTTTCTTCCCATATTCTGACTACTGAAACTCTGTCTTGTCAGTTGGAATGTAGCAATTGTGGATCTAATCCTTTGACCTTCTAAAACTGGAGTGTTAGCAGGTCGGCAGTGAGCAAAGGGTTGCACAAATGAAGTATCTGAATGGTCTCCCACAGGTATGACTGTGCTGCTGTGTCAGAAAATGGTATAACGAGGTGAATCCATTTCCACATTCAGCTGGTGTGATTTCATGGTGTGATTTTGCAACATGAGTTTCAGCTCATGCTGGGATCTCAAACCCTTCTAAGAATGTGCTCTACATTCTCAACCACAGTTAGAGAAAGGTGGTGCTGTAAATCTGAAATAAAAAAACAAAATATTGGAATTTTCAGCAGATCTGTGGAGAGTGAAAGATGTATTTAAATTTCAGGGCTGTGACTTTCCATCAGAACTGCACTGCATCAGTGAGCAGACTTGAAAACTTAACTCTATTTCTCAATTCACAGATTCTCCTGGATGTGCTGAGTATTTCCATGATTTTCTGCTTTTATCTCTGATTGAAGAAGTTGCATATGAATTGTGCATTAGATTTATTGATGACTAACGTATATTTATTCTCAACCATCTACAAGTGGAAAACTCTTCCACTTGTCTACCCTGTCAACCCCTTTCATTATCTTAAAGGCCTCAGTCAAGTCATCCCTCACTTTCTTTTCCAGAGAAAAACTTTTCAATCTGTTAAATCTTTGTGAATTTGACATATTTTCCAATTCTAGCATCATTCCAGTAAATCTTTTTTGTACCATCCCCAGTGCTTCGCTCCTTCCTATAATATGGAGGCAGAGCTAATCTGAGCATCAAAGTCACATTGTCCCAAATTCCTGTATGTTGTAAGGATCATTATGGCAGTGGGAGAGGGGACTGTGGTTTCGAGCTGTTATTCACCACCCCCTGTTTCAGCCATTCTCCCATTAGCTGAAAGTAAGACTAGATGAAATGAGCAGATCTAATGAGCCAGTCTGTGACATTATGAATCAATTACAGAGTTGTCTCTCAGCCTTACAGTGAAGCAGAGGGTATTTTTCATTCTAAATTTGCTAATTATGCCATTAAGAATACCTGCCAGAGAATGACTATATTTCAGCATGGGGCCAGTGTAAAGCTCATTTAACATGATTACCAAGCAGTGAAGAGGTGAATTTGTAATTCACATGCACCTTGTTTGTGCATTTCCCAGATTAATAGTTGCACTGAGTCTGTTTTTCTCCATCTTGATATGTTCAAGGTGGAAATCCATAAATATTTGGGCACTAAGGGATATGGTGACAGGATGGGAAAATGGAGTTGAGCTGGAAGAACATTTAATGGTGGAGCAGGCTCAAGGGACCTTTTGGTCCAACCCTGCTCCTATTTCTTGTGTTCTTATGAACATCACTGTGTATCATTTCCATTCAAGCACAGCAGATGCAGCAGCAACCGTCCACCTCCTCCCTTCCCACATTCCAGGGCCCCAAACACTTTCCAAGGGGCACAGTGATTTACTGGTACTTCTTGCTATTCAGTATTGTCTATTCACTGACCACAGTGCGGTTTTCTCTACATTGAGGAGATTAAATCCCAATTGGGTAACTGCTGTGTGGCACATCGCCTTTTAGTCTCCAAGTGTGACCCTGAGGTTCTGGTCATTTACCAGTTTAATCTCCACCCACTCGCACTCTGGCCTCGGCCTCCTGCACTGTTCCTATGAAGCTCAATGGAAGCTCGAGGAACAGCAGCCCATCTTTCATTGGGCACTTTACATCCTTCTGGACTCAAGATTCATTGACAATTTCAAATCATAACCACTGCTCCCATTTTTTCTGATAGTAGGTTCGGGTAATGGTTCTTCTTTTACCATTTATCCCTCCTCTGGGCCTGCCTGTTGTTTATCCACTTGTCCCATTAGTTTATTTCCTTGTCTCATTGTCACCCAATGCTGCCTTGCACCATCATCCCCTTTGTCATTTAATCACGAGTTCAGGCTCGGGCAAGAGGGAACTTTAGAGATAGTTTGTCCCGGTGGGCTAGTGGGAGGGAAGCAGCAGAGGCAGCTGATCGGATTGTCTCAATCTTAGTGACAAAGAAGCTCCATGAGCTCCTCACACTTGTTGCTGGAGGTGAGGATGGAGGAGACAGGGGAGAGGGAGAGCCCTTCAAAAGGAACTAACTTGTGCTAGAAATATCAAAACGACTCAGCTGTTCATCACGAAGCTGATTTATTCCAATTTTATACAGAATTTGTAACTGGGCTGGAGTTTATTAACATCAAAAAGGTACTAACTTGTTAAAAATAGTAAAAAGGTTCAAGGCATTGTGTTTAACACAATGCTGATTTATTTGACTTTTATCTAAGTGGGCTGGAGTTTATTAGTGTCTACAGAAACACACTATAATGAACATACTTCAGTCCTGAATGTTATTAAGAGCAAAATCCCATCACGACAGTTACTTGTGAACTTGCTGGTGTCTCAACAGGCTGGATGACTGACTGAATCCCTTCCCACATTCGGAGCAGGTAAATGGCCTCTCTCCAGTGTGAATTCTCTGGTGTCTTAGCCGATTGGATGACCAACTGAATCCCTTCCCACATTCGGAGCAGGTAAATGGCCTCTCTCCAGTGTGAACTCTCTGGTGCAGCAGCAGGTCGGATGACTGACTGAATCCCTTCCCACATTCGGAGCAGGTAAATGGCCTCTCTCCAGTGTGAACTCTCTGGTGTCTTAGCCGGTTGGATGACCGACTGAATTCCTTCCCACATTCGGAGCAGGTAAATGGCCTCTCTCCAGCGTGAACTCTCTGGTGCAGCAGCAGGTTGGATGACTGAATGAATCCCTTCCCACACCTGGAACAGGTGAACGGTCTCTCTCCAGTGTGGACTCGCTGGTGTGCGATGAGTTCAGATGATCGTCTGAACCCAGTCCCACAGTGAGAGCACCTGAACGGTCTTTCATCAGCGTGAACACGTTGATGGGACTTTAGTTCCACAGAACTTTTGAAGCACGTCTCACACTGTGGGCATTTAAAAGGTCTCTCATCTGTGTTAACTCGCTGGTGTCCCATGAGGTTGGTTAATTGAGTGAATCCCTTCCCATGCTCAGAGCAAGTGAATGGTCTCTCCCCAGTGTGAGTGCACCAATGAGTTCCCAGTTCCAATGGGGATTTCAATCTCTTCCCACAGTCCCCACATTTCCATGGTTTCTCTCCATTGTCACTGCATTTATGCTCCATCAGATGAGATGATTGGCTGAAGCCTAGTCCACACACAGAACACGTGTACGGTGTCTCCCCACTGTGAATGGTGCTTTTTCCTTCCATGTTCAAAATCTGAAGATACTCAGTTTAAGATAAATTAGTCCACTCCATCAAATCCTGATGTGATGTTTGGTTTCAGTTTCTTGACTGAAAATCCTCCCCTTCTAATACCCTGTGGAATTGATTTAAAACAGAAAAAGGGGAATGAGAGAGAACCCACAAAAACACAAAGGCAGTTGTGAAATTGAGCTGAATGAATCTGGGAATTTGTGGGGCCGGCACGAGGAAAATGTGACGATGAAAACCGCTGGATTGTCATGAAAACAAAACTGGTTCACTAATGTCCTTCCGGGGAGGGAACCTGCCACCCGGTCTGGGCCTACACAAGACTCTGGCCTCCATAAGAACATACGAAATAGGAACAAGAGAAGTCCTAACACCCCCATCGAGCCTGCTCCACCATTCAATACGATCGTGGCTGATCTTGGGCTTCAACTCCACTTTCCCTCCCACTCCCCATATCCCTCGACTCCCTGAGAGACCAAAAATCTCTCCATCTCAGCCGGAAATATATTCAATGATGGAGCATCTACAACTCGCTGGGCTGGAGAATTCAATGTGACAGAGAGAGAAAGAGAGACAGAGAGAGAAGGTTACTAAACAAAGCACAGGATGTCAGTAAACAGAATTCACGTGCTTGGGATTGGGGTAATATCCTGTTATAGATTGAGAATTGGTGAACAGACAGAAAACAGAGAGTCGGAATAAATGTCTCATTCTCAGGATGACAGGCAGTTATTTGTGGGATACGGCAAGGATCAGTGCTTGGCCCACAGCCATTCACAAAGTATACAAATGATGTGAAGGCACTCATTTAAGCAGCACCTAAATTTTGACATTCTCATCCTTGTTTTCCTCCATGGTTGTGATCATTCCTATCACTGTAACCTCCTCCAGCCTCACAATCCCCCCGAGATATCTGCTCTTCTCGAATTCGAGAATTACTGATTTTAATAATTCCATCACTGGTTGCCATTCTGTCAGTTTCCAAGACTCTAGAATTCCCTCCCTGAACCTCTCCGCCTCTCTACCTCATTTGCATCCTTTAAGATATTCCTTCAGACCGACCTCTTTGACCACATTATTGGCCACTTGCCCGAGTATCTCCTTGGTTTCTAACATTTCTGTGAAATGTCTTGGTAAACTATATAAAAATTAATACGTGATATAAACACAAATTCATATTTTTCCAAATCAACAACAATAATGTCCCTTCCTCACAGCTGGGTGAATAACCTGTAGCTCCTTACCTAACAGTATTGTGCGAGCACCTTCACCACACAGACTTAATTAGTAATGGGATGAAAGGTTATGGGGAGAGGGAGGGAAATTGGAGTTGAGGCCAAAATGAGATCAGCCATGATCATAATGAATGGCAGGGCAGGCTCGAGGGGCTGAATTGCCCACTCCTGCTCCAAGTTCTTATGTTCTTATGTTCAAGGATCTATGGACACGCACGCCAAGGGTCTGTACTTCCTCGGGTCCTACCATTCATCATGTACTCCCTTGCCTAGTTAGTCCTCCCAAAATGCATCACCTCACACTTTTTGGGATTAAATTCCATTTTCCACTGTGCTGCCCATCTGACCAGCCTGTCTATATTGTCCTGTTGTCTAAGGGTTTCCTCCTCGCTATTTACCACACTACTGATTTTTTTGTGTTACCTGTGAACTTACTGATCATACCTCCTACATTCATGTCTACATCATTAATGTTCACTAAAAACAACAAGGGACCCAGCACCAAACCCTGCAGTCACAAAAACAACCTTTGACCATCACCCTCTCCCTCCTGACACTGAGCTAATTCTGGATCCAGTTTGCCAAATTGCCCTGGATCACATGGGCTCTTACCTTCTGGACCTGTCTCCCAGGCCAGACCTTGTCAAAAGCCTTAGAGAATTCCATGTGGACTACATCAATTGAACTACCCTCATCTACACACCTCGTCACCTCCTCGAAAAATTCAATCAAATTTGTTAGACATGATCTCTGACTGACAAAGCTATGCTGACTATCCTTGATTAATTCTTGCCTCTCCAGGTGAGGATTAATTCTGTCCCTCAATGTTTCTAAAAGTTTAACTTCCAATGATGTTTGACTCACTGGCCTATTAGCTCCCTGGTTTATCCCTACCATTCTTCTTTAATAATGGCACCACATTAGCTGTCCTCCAGTCCTCTGGCACCCCTCCTGTGGCCAGAGAGGATTTGAAAATTAATGTCAGGGCCCCTGCAATCTCCTCCTTTGCCTTCCACAGCACCTGGAATACATCTCATCTGGGCCTGGGGATTATTACACTTTTAAGGCCCAATAAAACCGCTAATCCTCCTCCCTCTCAATACTCCTTTGTTCAAGTATATCACAGTACCTCTCCCTGATTTCTATACCCACATTGTCCTTCTGTATAGTTAATACAGATGCAAAGTACTCATTTAAAATCTCATCTACATCTTCCAGCTCCTCACACAGTTTGCCATTTTGATCCCTGATGGGCCCTAATCTTTCCCTGGTTATCCTCTTGCCATGAATATACTTATAAAATGCCTTTGGATTTTAACTTATTTCACCCAGCTGTGTTTTTCATGCCCCCTCTTTGCCTTCCTAATTTCTTTTTTAAGTAACCCCCGGCACTTTCTCTACCCATCAAGGGCTCCTGCTGTTTTGAGCCCTCAGTATGTACCATAAGCTTCCATTTTTACCCCCCTTATCTAATCCTGTCAATTCCTCAACATCCCGGTTTCTCTGGACTTGTTGGTCCTTTGTGGGAAAATGTTGGCCCTGCACACTATTTCCTTTTTGAATGACTCCCACTGCTCTGATGTTGATTTTCCTACAAGTAGCTGCTCCCAGTCCACTTTGGCCAGGTCCTGTCTTATCATATTGAAATTGGCCTTCCCCAATTCAAAACCCTTATTTTCGATCCATCTTCTTCCTTTTCCATAACTACTTAAATCTTACTGAGTTATGGTCATTATCACTGAACTGCTCCCCCACTGACACTTCTAAAACTTGCCCAGCTTTGTTCTCTAAAAGAAGGTCCAGCACCTCTCTTGTAGGACTTTCTATGTGCTGGCTTTAAAATCCCTCCTGGATACATTTGAAGAATTCAGCCCCTTGAAAGTCTTTCACACTTTGTGTATCCCAGTTAATATTGGGGAAGTTGAAATCCCCGACTATTATTACCCTATTACTTTGACACTTCTGAGATTTGCCTACATATCTGCCCTTCTATCTCTCCCTGACTGTTTGGGGGTCTATAGTATGCTCCTAACAATGTGATTGCCCCCTTTTTGTTTTTAAATTCTACCTATACGGCCTGATTTAAGGAACCTTCTAAGATACCATCCCTCCTTACTGCAGTAATTGACTCCTTGATCAATATTGTGACACTACCGTCCCTTTTACAACCTCCGCCCCCTTCCTGTCTCACCTGAAGATTCTATACCTTGGAATATTGAGCTGCCAGTCCTGCCCCTCCCTCAGCCATGTCACCGTGATAGCAATGATATCATATCCCCATGTGTTAATCAGCATCTGCAACTCATCTGCCTTACTCACAACACTCCTTACATTAAAACAAATGTCATCCAGCCTTGCCATGTTGCCTTGTGCCTTAACTTGACTATGTACACTCTGCCTTCCAGACTGACTTGTTTTATCTTACAAACTTGTATGTACATCACCCCCTACTATACCTCCACTCAGTATCCCACCCCCATGCCAAATTAGTGTAAGAGCCCACCGACAGCACGAGCAAATCTCCCCGCAAGGTTCCCCACACCTTTTAAAGCACTTCTCACACTCTGGTCATTTAAAAGGTCTCTTGTCAGTGTGAATGCGCTAGTGTCTCAGCAGGTGGGATGATGTCCTGAACCTCTGACCACACTGTGAGCAACTGAACAGCCTCTCGCCAGTGTGAATTCAATGTGTTTCAGCAGGTCAGTCCAAAGGGACAAACATTTCTCTGGGTTTGAGTTTGCTGTGTGTAAATCCTCCCCTTCTAACCCCCTGTAAAAGGAGTTTCCAAACACTCGGTGTAAACTGGGCTCCGGGAGTTTGTAATCCGGGTTTGGAGTCCTACACCGGGTGTTTGTGAATCCTCCCAGTCCACCCTCCGGCTCCATTCCTCTCCTGCACTCGGCCCTTTCTCACTCGCTGGACTTTAAATTCCACCGCTTTCGTCCCGGTCCCCCGCACTCACTGCGCATGCTCCACTCCCAACAGGCTCCGTCCCTCGTTCATTCCGATTGGCTGGAGGACCAACTGCTCCCGCTCGGTCCACCAGCTCCGCCCCTTTTTTGTATTGGTCCGGAGCTGCCGCCAATCATTTGGAGTCGGAGCATGCGCAGTCCGTGGAGACAGACGGGAAGAGAGCTCGAACGAGCGGATTTAAAATCCGGGTTTGATAAATACCGAGTGCGGATCCAGGGACGAAAATAAACCTGTGAACAGAGATAGGGCCGGCGGGTGAGTTTGGAAACTTCATAAACTTAAGGTACCGGCCCCAATCCCTCAATAAGAAGCCACCGGTCTCGGGTTTGCACGGCGCTGCGGGAGAAAAGCCCGAGGTAACGCCGCCATATTTATAGGGTAATGTCGGGTCGAGCGCATGCGCGGCCGCCATCTTTATAGGGGCAAAGACGGGACGGGCGCATGCGCGGCCGCCATCCTCACGGGGACAATGAACAACAGCCCGAGGGAGATGTTCATAAAATGTGTGTTCACCAGGAGTTTTAGATCAGCAACAATAGAATTATAAACCCACAGTCACTCAGTAGTACATAATTTAAGTATTGCTGAAAAAGGGAGACATATTGCTGATATTTCATGTTGCACTCATCTGGACAGATGCAAAAAAAACAAATTTCTCAGCGAACAATTTATGCTGCACAAGGAAAGGGTGTTGACTGGTTTGGCCAGTCAGCTCTGATTGGTCAAGGCATTGCCACGGAGAATGCACCAAAGAGCTATCATCCTCCATGCTTTGTTTAATTCAACAAAAGGCCCCATCCCTGCACATGCACCTTCTGTCTGCAGTGGACAGTTCCCAGTGTATGAATATATGTAGCTTCTAGCAAGCAAAAGTGAGCCACATTATGAGCCCGACTGATAATCTTTGAAATTTGATGTTCTTGCGTCTGTCCTGATGAGTACAAGATAAAAGTTTTGACAGAATGTCTTTTTTTTTAGCAATAATCAAGTGACTTAAAGGGGGGGAAATGTGGCAGACAGAGGGAGAGGTGTACATAAGAACTAGGAGCAGAAGTAGGCAATTCAGCCCCTCGAGCCTGCCCCGCCATTCAATACGATCATGGCTGATCTCATTTCGGCCTCAAATCCAATTTCCCGCCCTCTCCCCATAACCTTTCAACCCATTACTAATTAAAAATCTGTCTATCTCCTCAAATTTATTCAGCATCCCGGCATCTACTGCACTGTTTAGGGAGAGAATTTCAGAGTTTGTGAACGAGGGAACTTCAGGCATGGTCATTAATGCTGGAGCGATTAAAATAGGGAATGTTCAAGGCCAGAATTCGAGCAGTGCAGATATCTCAGAGGGTAATGGGGCTGGAGGAAATTACAGAGAAAGGGAGGGGTATGGCCATGGAGGGATTTGAAAACAAGGATGAGAATTTTAAAATCAAGTTGTTGCTTGACTGGGAGCCAAGGCAGGTCAGGAAGCAGAGGGGTGATAGTGAAACAGGACTTGCTACGAGTGAAGACATGGACAGCAGATCTTTGGATGGCTTCATGTTTACGGAGCGTAGAATGTGGGAGACCAGCCAGGAATGTGTTGGGATAGTCGTTCAGGTCTGGAGGTAACAATGGCAGGGGTGAGGGTTTCAGCAGCAGAAGCATTGAGACACAGTGAGGTCGAGTGGAAACAGGCTATCTTAGTGATGGCACAGATATGAGGTCAGAAGCTCATCTCGAGATCAAATGTAACATCAAGGTTGTGAACAGACTGGCTTAATCTCAGACTGTTCCCAGGGAGAGAGATGGAGTTTGTACCTGGGAAATGGAGATTGAAGCAGGGATTTAAAACAGTGTCTTCAGTCTTCTCAGTATTTAACTGGAGTTAATTAGTCATCAGGAAGAGAAGCAGTAACCAGAATGGGCCATGAGACTGATCCCATGGTTTAACTTAGAGGGAGAGAAGGAAGGAAGGAAACCCTGGGAGGTTTGGAGAAACCACCTTCACAGTCACTCATTAAATCTCCACACAATAAGGTTTGGACACAAGGTTAACATCTGCTATTCTGTGTGGTCGGTCAGGGGGTTTCAGATTAATGTTTTGTCATGAGTACTGGAGTGAATCATCAAACATTTTGTTATCTTCAGTTGGACAAATTTGTTAAAAACATACAGGAAGAATTATCCAAAACTCTGTTTGGCTTCAGCACAGGGAGGAGGGAGAATGTGTGGGACAGGGATTTGCAGCTTTGGGAGAAGAAGACAGGAAATAATGTTCCATAGAAATGAGAATTGTCTGCTCTGAATTTCTATCCTGTTCTTACAGTGATGACTTTTGTAAACTCCTTTTACAGGATATCGGAAGGGGAGGATTTACAGAGGGGGAACTCAAACCAAACATCACATCAAGATCTGACAGAGTCACTCGATTCATCAGGACCTGAATATCATCAGTCTTTGAATGTGGAAGGAGAAATGTTTGTCTATTCTGTCTGTGGGAAAAGATTTCAAACATCAGTGTGTCTGGAAAAGCACCGAGACACACACACACCCAAGTGAGAGTGTTCCAGTGAACTGACAGTGGAAAGAGCTTTAACCAGTTACACAGCCTGAAATAGCATCACACCATTCACAGCAGGGGGAGACTGTACACATGTTCTCTGTTTGGACAAGGATTCAATTGATCATCAAACCTGAAGAGACACATGGACACCCGTACCATGGAGAAACCGTGGAAATGTGAAGATTGTGGGAAAGGATTCAATTACCCATCCCAGCTGGAAATCCATCGACGCAGTCACACCGGGGAGAGGCCGTTCACCTGCTCCGAGTGTGGGAAGGGATTCACTCTGTCAGCCAACCTGCGAACACACCAGCGAATTCACACTGAGGAGAGACCATTCACTTGCTCTGAATGTGGGAAGGGATTCACTCAGTCATCTGAGCTGCTGAGATACCAGCGAGTTCACAATGGGAAGAAGCCATTCACCTGCTCTGAGTGTGGGAAGGGATTCACTTACTCAACCAACCTGCGAGCACACCAGCGAATTCACAATGGGGAGAGACCGTTCGTCTGCTCTGAATGTTGGAAGGGATTCACTCAGTCATCTGACCTGCTTAGACACCGGCGGGTTCACTGGGGAGAGGCCGTTAACCTGCTCTGAGCGTGGGAAGGGATTCACTCAGTCATCTGACCTGCTGATACACCAGCAAGTTCACAGTGGGGAGAGACCGTTCACCTGCTCCGAGTGAGGGAAGGGTTTCACTCAGTCATCCCACCTGCAGAGGGACCAGCGAATTCATGCTGGAGATACACCGTTCACTTGCTCCGAGTGTGGGAACGGATTCACTCAGCCATCCCACATGCGAGCACACCAGCGGTTTCACAATGGGGAGAGACCATTCACCTGCTACGAGTGTGGGAAGGGATTCACTCAGTCATCTCACCTGCGAATACACCAGCGGTTTCACACTGGAGAGAGACCATTCAGCTGCTCCGTGTGTGGGAAGGGTTTCACTCAGCCATCTGGCCTGCTGAGACACCAACGATTTCATACTGGGGAAAGACCATTCACCTGCTTCATGTGTGGGAAGGGATTCACTCAGTCATCCCACTTGCGAATACACCAGCGAATTCACACTGGAGAGAGACCATAAGAACATATGGAATAGGAACGGGAGCAGACCATTTGGCCTCTCAAGCTTGCTGTGCCATTCAGTAAGATCATGGCTGATCTTCTTGTCTTTGAATTTCCACATTCCCATCTAACCCTGATAACCTTTTATTCCCTTGCCTAACAAGAATCTATCTACCTTTGTCTTAAAAATATTCAATGACCACACCTCCACCGCCATCTGAGGCAGAGAGTTCCCATTGGCACATCCCTCTGAGAGAAAAAAAATTCTCCTCATCTCTGTCCTAAACGGGCGACCCCCTAATTTTGAAACAGTGTCCCCTAGTACTGGACTCACCCACAAGAGGAAACATCCTTTCCACGTCCACCTTGTCAAGGCCATTCAGGATCTTGTATACTTCAATCAAATCACTCCTCCCTCTTCTAAACTCCAGTGGAAACAAGCCCAGTCTGTCCAACCTTTCCTCATAAGACAGCCCGCTCATTCCAGGTATCAATCTAGTGAACATCCTTTGAACCACCTCCAATGCATTTATATCCTTCCTTAAATAAGGAGACCAAAACCGCACACAGTATTCAAGGTGCGGTCCTGTATAACTGAAGCATAACATCCTTACTTTTATGTTCAACCCCTCTCCTAACAAAGGATAGCATTCCATTAGCCTTATTAATTACTTGCTGTACCTGCATACAAACTTTTTCTGACTCATTTACTAGAACACCTAGGTCCCTCTGCACCTCAGAATTATGCAGCCATTCTCCATTTAAGCAATACTCTGCTTTTTTGATTTTCCTGCCAAGGTGACCAACTTCACATTTTCCCATACTTCACTCCATTTGCTAGATCTTTGGCCACTCATTCAACCTATCTACATCCATCTGCAACCTCCTCATGTCCTCTTCACAACATACTTTTCTACCTACCTTTGTGCCATCTGCCAATTTAGCGACCATGTCTTCACTCCCCTCAAATAAGTCATTGATGTGAATCATAAAAAGCTGAGGCCCCAGCACAGACCCCTGTGGGACACCACTCGTCACATCCTGCCAATCAGAAAAAGACCCATTTACACATACTCTCTGCTTTCTGCCAGCCAGCCAATCTCCTATCCATGCTAATAAGTTACCCCCTACACCATGCGCTTTTATTTTCCGTAATAATCTTTGATGTGGCACCTTCTCAAATGCCTTCTGGAAATCCAAGTAGAGTACATCTACAGGCTCCCCTTTATCCATTGCGCATGTTACTCCTTCAAAAAAACTCCAATCAATTGGTTAAACATGATTTTCCTTTCACAAAACCATGCTGATTCTTCCCAATTGCCTTGAGCTCTTCTAAGTGCCCAGCTATAACCACCTGAATGATCGATTCTGATAACTTCCCCACAACAAACGTCAAGCTAACTGGCCTATAGTTTCCTGTTTTCTGCCTCCCTCCCTTCTTGAATAGAGGGGATAAATTTGCTACTTTCCAATCTGATGGAACCTTTCCAGAATCTAGTGAATTTTGGAAAATTAACACCAGCCAATTACCTCAATTACCAACTACCTCATTAGCCACCTCTTTTAAGACCCCAGGATGTAGTTCTTTGGGTCCCAGAGACTTGCCAGCCTGCAGCTCCATCAATTTGCTCAATACCATTTCCCCAGTGATTTCAATTTCACCAAGTTCCTTTCTCCTGTCACCTCCTGATTTGCAGCTATTACTGGAGTGTGTTTTGTGTTGTCTATATTGAACACAGAAGCAAAATATTGTTAATTTCTTCCACTATTTCCTTATCTACTATTAACTCTAGAGGACCAACACTCACTTTGCTCACTCTTTTCCTTTTTAAGCACCTGTAAAAACATTTGCAATCCATTTTTACATTTCTAGCAAACTTCCTCTCACACTCTAATTTCTTTCTCCTGATTAACCTTTTAGCCATTTTCTACTGTTCTTTAAATTCTGTCCAATCATCTGTCCTGCTGCTCATCTTTGCGGAGTTGAATGCTTTTTCCTTAAGCTTGATGCTTTCCTTAACTTCTTTAGTTAGCCACAGATGATGGGTCCTCCCCTTATAATTTTTCTTTATGGTAGGAATGTACTCATTCTGAATACTTTGAAATATCCCCTTAAATGTCTGCCACTGCTTCTCTATTCATCTATCCTCTAGGCTAGTTTCCCAGTTCACTTCAGCTAGCTCAGCTTTCATCCCCAAATAGTTGCCCTTATTTAAGTTTAAGATACTAGTCTTTGACCCACTCTTCTCCCTTTCAAACTGGATGTAAAATTCAACCATATTGTGCTCGCTGCTACCTAGCAGTGCTCTTACTCTGAGGCCATTAATTAATCCTGTTACATTACACAATACCAAGTCAAATATAACCTGCTCTCTGATTGGCTCCTGAACATGCTGCTCTAAGAAACTATCTCAAAAGCATTCTAAGAACTCCTCATCCAGGCTATTACTGCCAATCTGATTTTTCCAGTTAATGTGTAGATTAAAATCACCCATGATTATTGCCATCCCTTTATCACAAGCACACAATATTTTCTCTTGAATACTTTGTCCTACACTATGGCTGCTGTTAGGGGCCCATCAACCACTCCCACTAATGACTATTTTTCCCCTACTATTCCTCATCTGCACCCAAACCGATTCTACATCCTGATCTCCTGATCCAAGGTCATCTCTAACTATTGCACCAATGCCCTCTTTGATTAACAATGCAGCCCCTCCACCTTTACCCAGCTTCCTATTCTCCTTGAATGTCATGTTTAATATTAAGGACCCAATCTTAGTTGTCCTGCAGCCACATCTCCATAATTACTATCAGATCATATTTATTTACTTCTGTGTGGGTCATCAATTCATTTACTTTGTTTTGAATGCTATGTGCGTTCAGATAGAGAGCCTTCAGTCTTGTCTTTTTGTTACCGTTGTAACATCTAGTCTTGACTGTTGATTTATTCTCAGGTTTTTTCTCTCAGTCCTTTCCTGCCATTCTCTGACCTTGTTTCTCATATTACTATTTTGCTCTCCTGTCTTGACTCCACATCTTGAATTGCTACCTCTACCCAAGCTTGATCCCTCACCACTCTTGTTTAGTTTAAAGCCCTCTCTACTTCCTGAGCTATGCGATTTGCGAGGACACTCATCCCAGCATGGTTCAGGTGTAAACCGTCCCAACGGTACAGCCCCCACTGTCCCCAGCACTGATACCAGTGCCCCACAAACCGGAACCCAGTTCTCCCAAACCAATCTTTGAACCACGCATTGGTCTCTCCAGTCTTATTTGCGCAATGCCAATTTGCACATGGCTCAGGTAATAATCCAGAGATTATTACCTTTGAGGTTCTGCTACATAATCTGGTACCTAGCTCCTTATACTGACTTTACAGAACCTCTTTCCTAGTTCTAGCTCTGTCATTGGTATGTACATGGACCACAACAACTGGATTCTACCCCTCCCATTGCAAGTCCCTCTCCAGCCCTGAGCAGATGTCCCAAACCCTGGCACTGGGCAGGCAACACAGTTGTCTGGACTCTCACTTTTTGCTGCAGAGAACAGTGTCAATGCCCTCACTATACTACCCCTTACTACCACTACATTCCTTTTTGCTCCCCCTGCGTGAATGGCTTCCTGTACCACAGTGTCATGGCCAGCCAGCTCATCCACCTTGCACATTTCACTTTCATCCACACAGGTTGTGAGCACCTCAAACCTGTTTGACACTAGCAAAGTCTGAGGCTCCTCCGCTCCTGCCTGCTCAGTCCCATTACCTGCCTCACTGACAGTCACATCCTCCTGTCCTTCATTGCTGATCAAAACAGATGACCCTCTTCTAAGAGGTGTGACCGTTTTCTGGAACAAAGTATCCAGGTATTTCTCCCCGTCCCTTATGTTGCACAGTGTCTGCATTTCAGTTTCCAGATCAATAATCCTGATCCGGAATTCCTCAAGCTGCTTACACTTCCTGCAGACGTGTTTGTCACGGATCACCTTGGCGTCCAAAAGCTCCCACATCTCACAGCTGCAACATAACCCCTGTCCGACCATTCTAACTTATGTTATTTAGTTAATTTACTTTAATTACTTTCTTCCTATGCATGCTACAATTTACTGTGTTTACTGAATGCTAGTACCACTGACAACTAAAGATTATATGCTTCTTCACCACACGGGATGTGTATTAGATGTTTATTTAAGTAACTCTATTTTATTGCTTGTTTAAAATCTTTGTTGTTTTATTTGAATTTTAAAGTTTTTAAATTTTGGATTATTATTGTAAAGTTATTTTTATTTATAGATCTACCAGAATTCGCCTGTCCTAAGCTGGTTTCTCACACACTGTCCCTTAGACTGAGCACTTACCGACCAATCAACGTACCAGCTTCCTGTGACATCACAGTTGTCTCTTTCCCCCCCACTCCTGCTGCCTCACAGCAGCTGCAACAGTGAAACAGCCCATTCCTCACTCAAATCCCCCGTCTGTATTTATAGACGTTCCTCACTCAAGTCCCCCGTCTGTATTTATAAACATTCCTTACTGAAATCCCCGGTCTGTATTTATAGGCGTTCCACACTCAAATCCTCGGTCTTTATTTATTGACACTCCTCACTCAAATCCCCGGTCTGTATTTATAGACACTCCTCACTCAAATCCCCCGTCTGTATTTATGGACGCTCCTCACTGAAATCCTCGGTCTCTATTTATAGACACTCCTCACTCAAATCCCCCGTCTGTATTTATAGATGCTCCTCACTCAAATCCCCGCTGTGTATTTACAGACGCTCCTCACTCAAATCCCCCATCTGTATTTATAGACGTTCCTCACTCAAATCCCCGGTTTGTATTTATAGGCGCTCCTCACTCAAATCCCCAGTCTGTATTTATAGACACTCCTCACTCAAATCCCCGCTCTGTATTTATAGACGATCCTCACTCAAATCCCCAATCTGTATTTATAGACGTTCCTCACTCGAATCCCCAATCTGTATTTATAGACGTTCCTCACTCGAATACCCCATCTGTATTTATAGACGTTCCTCACTCGAATCCCCGGTCTGTATTTATAGGCGCTCCTCTCTCAAATCCCCGGTCTGTATTTATAGACACTCCCCACTCAAATCCTCGGTCTGTATTTATGGATGCTCCTCACTCATATCCCCAGTCTGTATTTATAGACACTCCTCACTCAAATCCCCCGTTTGTATTTTTGACGTTCCTCACTCAAATCCCCGCTCTGTATTTATAGACGATCCTCACTCAAATCCTCAATCTGTATTTATAGACGTTCCTCACTCGAATCCCCAGTCTGTATTTATAGGCGCTCCTCTCTCAAATCCCCGCTGTGTATTTATAGGCGCTCCTCTCTCAAATCCCCGGTCTGTATTTATAGAAGCTCCTCACTCAAATCCCCGGTCTGTAATGATAGACGCTCCTCACTCAAATCCCCGGACTGTATTTATAGACACTCATCACTCAAACCCCCTGTCTCTATTTATAGGCGTTCCACACTCAAATCCTCGGTCTGTATTTATAGATTCTCCTCACTCAAATCCCCACTCTGTATTTATAGACACTCCTCACTCAAATCCCCGGTCTGTATTTGTAGACGCTGCTTACTCAAATCCCACTCTGTATTTATAGACGCTCCTCACTCAAATCCCCGGTCTGTATTCATAGACGCTCCTCACTCAAATCCCCGGTCTGTATTTATAGACACTCCATACTCAAATCCTCGGTCTGTATTTATGGACGCTCCTCACTCATATCCCCAGTCTGTATTTATAGACACTCCTCACTCAAATCCCCCGTCTGTATTTATAGACGTTCCTCACTCAAATCCCCGGTCTGTATTTATAGACACTCCTCACTCAAATCCCCCGTCTGTATTTATAGACACTCCTCACTCAAATCCCCGGTCTGTATTTATAGATTCTCCTCACTCAAATCCCCACTCTGTATTTATAGACACTCCTCACTCAAATCCCCGGTCTGTATTTGTAGACGCTGCTTACTCAAATCCCCACTCTGTATTTATAGACACTCCTCACTCAAATCCTCGGTCTGTATTTATAGACGCTCCTTACTCAAATCCCCAGTCTGTATTTATAGACTCTCCTCACTCAAACCCCCAGTCTTTATTTATAGGGGTTCCTCAGCTCCCCACTGTCTCCTGCAGGTCTGCTCCGCCCTGACTCCCAGCAAGGTAGTCCTCACTCGAATCCCCGACCTGTATTTATAGACACTTCTCATCTCCCGAGTATCTCCCACAGGTCCGCTCCACTCCAACTCCCTGCAAGGTAGAGGGATGGAGCCAGTGACTATGGAGTGGAGTTTGTAGCGAGGACTGAAGACAATGGCTTTCGTCTTCTCAATATTTAAATGGAGGAAATTTCTGTTAATCCAGTTCTCCCAGTATCCTTGGGTGCATCTCATTTGGCTCAGGTGACTTCACATTCAGAACATCACATGGAAGCCCAGGCCTGGGAGAGGGGGATCCACCGCAGACATAGGAACAGGTGAACAAAAACAAAAAATGTCGGAAAAACACAGCAGGTCTGAAAGCATCTTCGGAGAGAGAGACAGAGATAACATTTCGAGTCCGTATAACTCTTCTTCAGATCTAAAAGGAGGTGGAGATGTGGTGAAATATGTACTGATTAAGGGGGGTGAATTTGCCCAATCTCTCTTCATAAGACAGTCCCACCATCCCTGGAACAGGCCTGTGAACTTTCATTGCACTCCCTCTATGGCAATAATATCCTTCTCAGGCAAGGTGACCAAAACTGCACACACTACTCCAGGTGTGGTCTAAACAAGATTCTGAACAATTGAAGCAAGACTTCACCTCTCCTGTACTCAAATCCTCTTGTGGCAAAAGCTAACATTCCACGAGCCTTCCGAATAGCTTGCTGCATCTGCATGTTAGCCTTCAGCGACTTATGGACAAGGACAACCAGGTCCCTTTGTACATCTACACTTTCTCATCTCATCATTTAGGAAATACTCTGAACGTCAGTTCCTTCTGCCATTTTTCCACAATATATTCCATCTGCCATGTTCTTGCCCACTCACTAAGTCTGTCCAAATCCTCCCATAGCTGCTTTACATCTACCTCACAACACATTCCCACCTCGCTTGTATCTTCCCCGGTGAAGGCAGACTCAGAATTATCATTTAGCTTCTCTGCCATTTCTCTATTTCCCCGACTCTGCATGCAATGGACCCACATTTGCCTAAAGCAGCTTTTAGAGTCTGTTTTTATCTTTTCTCTAGATTGCATTCATATGCTATTCTCCCTTTACCAGTTTCCTGGTCTTCTTTTGTTGTATTTTAAAAGCCTCCCAATCCTCAGGTTTAATCCCACTTCTGGCAACTTCATGAGCTTATCTTTAAATCTTATACCATCCTTAACTTCCTTTGTCAGCCACGGTTGACTGACTTTTTAGGGGTTCTGCACCTTGAAGGAAGGTGTATGTGCTGTTAGCCATGTAATAATTCTTTGAAGACTATCCATTGCCTCTGTACATTTTAATGTATTTTCACATTCTATCTCAGCCAATTTCTCCCACACGCCTTCATAATTTCCTTTATTCAACTTTAACACCCTTGCTTCAGAGTGAACTACCTCATTTTCAAACATAGTATAAAATAATGTAATATTGTGTTCACTCGCCCCTCAAGGTTCTTTTACAACAAGATTATTAATTAGTCCTTTTTTATTACATAATACTAGATCTAAAATAGCCTGTCCTCGAGTCGGCTCCTCAACATACTGCTCTAGAAAACCGTTCCCAACATACTCCAGAAATTCATCTTCCACAGCATCAGTGCTCAATTGGTTTACCCAGTGTACATGTAGATTGAAGTCACCCATGATCAATGTATAGGCTATGCTACATGCTTCTATCATCTCCTGATTAATACATTACCATTACTATTTGGTAGGCTATGAACAACTCCAACCAATGTCTGCTGCTTTTTGCTAATTCTTAGCTCCACCCAAACAGATTCCACACATTGTTCTTCCAAACTGAGATCCCCTTTACTAATGCACTGATCTCATCCCTGATTATCAGCACAACTCCACCTCCTTGTCTGCCTTTACTAAACTTCCAGTATCCATGAATATTCAGTTCCCAGTTTTTGTCACCATGCAGCCATGTTTCCATAATGGCAATAATATCTTACCCCAATATCTTACTATTTGTGCCTTTTGATAATCGATTGCGAATGCTGTGTGCATTCAGGTAGAGCACCTTTAATTTTGTCTTTTTAACATAATTCTGCATTCGAAGCAGACTCAATGCTCTGCTTTGTTTCTCCTGCCTTGTAGCCTCACTACTACTTCCTGTTACCCATTTTACATCCTTCTCATTTTACACTTAAAGGAGGATGAGTAGAATAAATTAACATTAACTTCACTTTGCTACACTTCTCCTAACTTTACCTTACTTTGGTTTACTTTATGACTAGATTTCACTTTGACTTGATTTAACATTACTTCCCTATTGTTGGTGTTCCTTACTGAAATCCAGGCAGCTACCTCATTATAAATGTTATGTTTTTTTTTTCTAGTTTTAAGCTATTTAAACACACTCCGTAACAGCAACTTCTCACCAACCAAGTTTTCCTGCGATGTCGCCCTTGAGTTTATTTTCAAACTTAGCCCGCTGCCCGATCGGAGGTGTTCCTCACAGGTCTGTCTGTCTCCTCTCCCAGAAGGTGAGACACATCGGGAAGGACCAGAAGAGAAAGTTTACCTGTGTCGCAGCCACATAGGATCTCACTTGTGGCCTTGATAAGAACTGTTTTCGAACTGAAGCAGGGCAGAAACCTGATTGGAGGAATTCAAACAGGGAGTTCTCGGAAAAATGGACACAGTTTTGGGAGATTACAAATTGTTTCAGGATTTTTGAAAGGAAAGAGAGGCTGGAGATGGGGCAGCAGCATGCAAAGATGGAAGAGTGAAGGGCTTGTTTTTATTTAAGGATATATAATGATGGAAGGTTTAAAGGAGAGCAGAACAGTATCTGAAAAGAGAGAACCATTGACAATGACGGTAAACATGGGGAAGTTGGATGGTCAGTAGTTTAGTGGGAATAGGGTCGATGGAGCAAGTGGTGCACACAGAGGGCATGAGAGGAGATGGGAGAGAAACTGGAAAAAGCTGTGTTCACGGCTCAGACATTGAGGGAAATTTAGAGACAGTTTGTCCTGGTGGGTTAGTGGAAGGGAGGGAAGAAGCAGAGGCAGCTGATCGGATTGTCTCAATCTTAGTGACAAAGAAGCTCCATGAGCTCCTCACAATTGTCATTGGGGCTGGGGATGGAGGAGACAGGGCAGAGGGAGAGCCCTTCAAAAGGAACTAACTTGTGCTAGAGATATCAAAACGACTCAACACACTGTTTATCGCAAAGCTGATTTATTCCAATTTTATACAGAATCTGTAACTGGGCTGGAGTTTATTAACCTCAGCAGAAACACACTCTTATGAATATGCTTCAGACAAGAATATCATTGGGAACTAAATCCAACCACAGCAGTTACTTGTGAACTCTCTGGTGTCTCAGTAGATGGAATGACCGAGTGAATCCCTTCCCACACTCAGTGCAGGTAAATGGCCTCTCCCCAGTGTGAACTCTCTGGTGTCTCAGTAGATGGAATGACCGAGTGAATCCCTTCCCACACTTGGAGCAGGTGAATGGTCTTTCCCCAGTGTGAATTCGCTGGTGTTCCAGGAGGTTGGATGGATCAGCAAATCCCTTTCCACATGTGGAGCAGGTAAATGGTCTCTCTCCAGTGTGAACTCTCTGGTGTCTCAGCAGGTTGGATGAATCAGTGAATCCCTTCCCACAATCAGAACAGGTAAATGGTCTTTCCCCAGTATGAACTCTCTGGTGTCTCAGCAGGGTGCATGAATCAGTGAATCCCTTCCCACAATCAGAACAGGTAAATGGTCTCTCCCCAATATGAACTCGTTGGTGTCTAAGCAGATGGAATGACTGAGTGAATCCCTTCCCACAATCAGAACAGGTAAATGGTCTCTCCCCAGTGTGAACTCGCTGGTGTTTCAGTCGGTTGGATGAATCAGCAAATCCATTTTTACACACAGTGCAGGTAAACAGTCTCTCCCTAGTGTGAACTCACTTATGTTTCATTAGGGAGGATGAATCAGCAAATCTCTTTTTACACACAGAACAGATAAACAGTCTCTCCCTAGTGTGAACTTGTTGGTGTCTCAGCAGGTGGAATGACTGAGTGAATCCCTTCCCACACTCGGAGCAGGTGAATGGCCTCTCCCTAGCGTGAACTTGCTGGTGTTTCAGACGGTTGGATGAATCAGAAAATCCCTTTCCACACACTGAACTTGTGAATGGCCTCTCTCCAGTGCTTGTACACTGATGGATTTCCAGCTGGGATGGGTGATTGAATCCCTTCCCACAGTCCCCACATTTCCATGGATTCTCTCCATTGTGACTGTGTTTCAACAGGTCAGATGATCGGCTGAAGCCTCGCCCACGCACAGAACATGCATGCGCTTTCTCTCCACTGTGAACAGGTCTCTTAACCCCCATATTCAAAATCCGATGGTATTTGGGTTACGATAAATTGGACGACACCATCAGATCCTGATGTGATGTCGGGTTTGTGATTCTGGACTGCAAACCCTGTGAAAATAGTACAAAACAAACAAAGGAGAGTGAAGGAGAACACACAAAAATACAAAGGCTGGGTGTGAAATTGAGCTCAACGTGTGGGACTGGCATTAGGTAAAAGTGACCATGAAATCTGCTGGATTATCATAAAAACCCAACTGGTTCACTAATGTCCTTCAGGGAAGGGAACCTGCCTGCTAGTCTGGGCCTACGCAACTCTACCAGAACATTGACAGAATTTCCCAATCCCTTATCCTCCAACCTCCATAAGGACCAGGGTAGCAGGTGAATGTGAACACCATCACCTCCGAGTCACACTCCGCCCTGACTTGTCTGACATCCATTATTGGATGGACAGAAACTTCCTCCATTTAAATTTTGGGAAGACTGAAGCCATTGTTTTCATTCCCTGTTACAAACTCCACTCCCCAACCTTCAATGCCTTTCTGACAACTCTGAGGCCGAACCAGACTGTTCACAATCTTGGTGTCATATTTCACCCCAAGCTGAGCTTCTGACTACATACCACTAAGGCCGTCCATTTCCACATCAGTCATTTTGCTGAATTTCATTCCTGCCTCAGCTCAGCTGCTGCTGAAACGCATCCATTCCTTTGCTACCTCTAAACTGGAAAGTTCCTAGCCTGCCACAGAAACAATGGAGTCATTTAAAACTCCACTTCCCATGTCTTTACTCGCACTTTGTCTCGTTCATCCAACGCCCCTGTTCTCATTGAGCTACATAGGCTCCTCGTTAAGCAGCACCTCAATGTTCAACTTCTCATCCTTGTTTTGAAATCCTTCAGTGACTACGCCCCTCACTATCTCTCTCATATCGTCCAATCTACATCCCTCCCAGATATCTGGACTCATTTCATTCAGACCGATTGAGCATCCCTGATTTTAATTGACTCACTGTTGGTGACCGTGTCTTCAGCTGCTCAGGCTATAAGTTCTAGAATTCCCTATTTAGGCCTCTCTTTCTCATCCTTTAAGACTCTCCTTAAAACTTGCCTCTTTGACCAAGCTGTTGATCATGTGCCCCAATATCTCCTCATGTGCTTCAGTGTTAAATATTCCGGTATAATATTCCTGTGAAATACTTTGGAACATTCTATTCTAATCAGTGTGCTACATAAATGCAACTTGTTGTTGTTGATTTGGACATTTATCATCGCTGAGTGAAAATCCTGTAACTCCCTACCAAACAGCATTGTTGGAACACCTTCACCACAGTGACTGCAGCGATTCAGGAAGAAGGCCGACCAACACCTGACCAACAGACAACTGGGGATTGACAATATCTGCTGGTCTTGTTAGTGACACCAAATACCAAGAATCGAGTTAACAAAAAATCTCGGAAAAAAAGGCATCGTGGAAATAGTTGTTACTAAAACAACACTCTTAAATTGAATGGACGTTTGTCACTCTGTTCTCCCCCAAGATCTACCTCCTTTAACAGCCTCACACTGGAAATTGCCGGGCCCGACTGGGTTGCAAAGTCCTCGGGGTTAACCCCAGCAGCTTCTCCTCCAATTCCACTCCAGCTCAAAATTGATGCAACAAAAAAGACCCCCATTCAACACCCACCCTAATTCAAACCGGCTCCTAATTGGTATGTCTGTGTTTCCAGACTCGGCTGCATGAAACAATAAAACAAAAGCAAAGCTCTGGAAGACTGGAACTGAAGTTAAGACATAAAATATTTTAAATATCCAGCAGGTCAGGCAGCATGAACAGATTAAGAAACAGAAGTAGGGGCTCAGGTCGCTGACCTGCCTTCAGGCTGCACGATAACTCTCGGCGATGGCTGCCGACTAATGGCGGGCAATGTTCCCACAATGCTATGCGCTCCAGAAACCGCTCTATCTAAAAGTTGTTAATTTCCGGTTGGAAGGTCGGTTGCCGCAATCGGCAGGTGGCAACTATGGCGCCGGGAGAGTCAAGGAGGTGAAGAACTGCAGCAAAATACAGGAGAACGATCACCCGCCATTATTACAGAACAATAAGCCGCGCATCTGCGCTTGCGCACCCACACCAGGGCCGGGACTAACAACTGTCCCGCATCCAGAATCACCGGGACCTGCAGCCTGGAACTGGGAGTGGGAGAAGCGGGAAGAATGAGGAGAAACAATATAATCCAACACTCACAACAACCTCCAATCCACCTCCATTCCCGGGATAGTGAGACAGAGTTTAGAAACACTCGCCAACACGACTCCAGTCAAACTTCCACGAGGAAAGGGGGAGCAGTGACTGTGCCTGCTCTGATATAGCCCCAGACCTGTCACTCAAACCCCTCAACTCCGCCCAGCTCACAGCTCAACCTACCAGCTTGACCGGGCGGGGCCTAGGTGTGGGACAGTCCAAGGTGAGTCCTTTGTGTAACCAAGACAGTGGGGAGGGGTGACCTCCCACCCTGTGCTTTGTCCCAAATGGTTCCATCACCCCCTCCCCCAGGGCCCACTAAACACTGCATGCAGACGGCTGAACGACCTTGGAGATCCTCACTGACCTGCATAGGTACATTATGCTGCTCCCCACTCCCGATACACTCTGTAAACAAGTTGTTTTTCTTTTTTTCTGCTGCCCCTTCGCGTGAACATCTTGATTCATACAAGTTTTGTTTAAGACTTGTTTAATCTTGTTTAATTGCAGGGCTATGGGGCAAAGGCAGGGACGTGGCATTAGGTAAATTGTCCCTTCAGGGGGATAACACAGACACGACTGGCTGAACGGCCTCTTTCTTTGCTGTAACCATTCCATGATTCTCTGACTTGCCTGTAACCCGCTGCTCCATTCAAAGTGTTTCCCACCTGCTGCTTTTGTCCCTGGCTCCCTGTTTAACCAAGTAATTCAGCCCCATTCTCCTGCTCACCCTGTGCAGTGTGTGTGTCAGACTTCCTCCGGACACCTGCCTCCGCCACCACCCCGGCCACTTCAACCATCAGTAGCTTTCTGCTTGTCTGGTTTTAGTTTAGATTTACAGAATTCCTGGATTTAGCTTCAAACTCGCCTTAATTGAAATCAGCAAAACTGAAAATTTTTGTCCCACACAACAGGCTAGATTCTTTTGTTTAAAGTCAGAGCCAAAAATGCAGTTACTGTACTCAATTAAAGAGGCTCTTCATTTTATTCCGCACCAGACCAGCATCTAAAACAGTAAACATTACCCTCCCAGACCCAAATATAAAACAGTGAACATTATCCTCCCAGACCCGAATATAAAACAGTGAACATTATCCTCCCAGACCCGAATATAAAACAGTGAACATTATCCCCCAGACCCGAATATAACACAGTGAACATGATCCTCCCAGACCCGAATATAAAACAGTGAACATTATGCCCAGACCCGAATATAAAACAGTGAACATTATTCCCCCAGACCCGAATATAAAACAGTGAACATTATCCCCCAGACCCGAATATAAAACAGTGAACATTATCCCCCAGACCCGAATATAAAACAGTGAACATTATTCCCCCCAGACCCGAATATAAAACAGTGAACATTATCCCCCAGACCCGAATATAAAACAGTGAACATTATCCTCCCAGGACCGAATATAAAACAGTGAACATTATCCCCCAGACCCGAATATAAAACGATGAGACTGGAGTTTCATGAGACCGAGACTTCTGTTATCGATGTGGCAAATTAATTTTGGACAATCTCTATCTTTACAAACTCTCAAAGTCTACAATCCCGACATGAATCTGAAAATGCTGGAATTCCTCAGCAGGTCAGGCCTTCATCTGTCGCAATAGAAACAGAGTTAACGTGACAGCTCTGACCTTTCATCTGACCTGAGAATATATAGAAATGTAACAGTACATTACCAGATCAAAAAGAGACACTTTACAGACATTGGGAATCAAAATTTGAATTCAACAATTTCCTATCATAATCTCTGCCCTCGTTTGTTCCTTATTTCTTTGAGTCCTAGTTTTCCTTTCTTATTTCTCTCATTTTCCTCACATTGCATTCAGACTGTTGTTATCGTGCCATTCACACCGAATCGAGAAACAGCTTTTGTGTTTTTAATAGTCCCATTACCACTCCCTTTAACCTTGCATTATGAAACCTTTTGTCAGTTAATCTCTCCTACCCTGCAGCCTTTCATAGACCTTTCCTTCTGTTCTTCTTCCACCTCCCCCTTCACTGGCTCACAGACCTGAAACGTTAATTCTGTTTCTCTCTCTACAGATTCTTCCAGACCTGCTGAGTGTTTCCAGTTTTTACTCTTTTCATTTCATGTTTTAAGCATTGCAGTAATTTTCGTTTTTCCATTCCAAGCACTCTACCTGACATTATTAATAATTCAATTCAGTTATTCATAAATTAATTTATCTGTACTTTATGTCTTGAAATCTGATTAATTATTGAGTTATTTATCAGTTATGTGTCTTTAAATTTAGTTACAATTTCACAACTCCTCACATTCTCCTCACGCTTCCTGGCACTAATATTAAATCCTTAGTAATCTTAAATGGAAGGGTCAGTCCAGCATTGACAGACCAGTCACTTTAACCTCTGTGTGGGAAAGCATTTAGAAGCGGCAATTCAGGTTAAAATTAAGCCACTTGTACAATTTGTTCAGAACAATCGTGTTGAACTAAATTTCTTGAGTTTTTGATAAGGCAACAGAGAATGTTGATGAGGGTAACACGGTTAATGTGCACATGAACTGCTAAAAGGCATTTGATGCAATGCCAAGTAACAGGCTTGTCTGCAAAGTTTAAATCCATGGGGCAGAGGCAGCATTGGCTGCGTGACAGGAAGCAACACGCATGGTGAACATGGAGCTCTGTTGAAGGGTCACGAGGACTCGAAACATCAACTCTTTTCTTCTCCGCCGACGCTGCCAGACCTGCTGAGTTTTTTCCAGGTAATTCTGTTTTCGTTTTGGATTTCCAGCATCCGCAGTAGTTTTTTGTTTTTATACGCATGGTGAACTGTTGCTTTTTCAAATTGAGGAAAAGTATACAGTGGGATCACAAGGGGTCGGTGGTCAGACCACTGATTTCTTGATATATATTAATGATCTCGACTTGTGTGTGCAGAGCAGCATTTCAAAATTTGCAAACGACACCAAATTTTCAAGTTGTCTTTACAGTGGGGAGAATGGTGATAAACCTCAAGAGGACACAGACACGATGGTGGAATGGGCAGACAGGTGGCAGATAAAATTTCATTCAGAGAGGTGTGAAGTGATTCATTTTGGTATGAAGAACAAGGAGCGACAATATAAAATAAAGGATACAAGTGTAAAAAGGTGCAGGAGCAGCGTAATCTGGGGCTTTATGTGCACAAATCATTGAAGATGGCGGGGCAGGCTGAGAAAGCAGTGAATAAAGCATGTGGAATCCTGGGCTTTATGAATACGGGAATAAAGTGCAAAATCAACCAAGTTAGAATAAACCCGAATAAAACACTGCTTTGGACACAACTGCAGTATTGTGTCCAATTCTGAGCTTTAGGAAGAATGTGAGGCATTAGGGAGTGTGCAGGAAAGATCCACAAGAGGTTGGAACTTCAATTAGGTTCGGTGAAGTTAGGCTTGTTATGCTTTTAAGGGGAACCATTCTCTTGCATCTTTTCTGGACCCTCTGTCTTCACTTCCTTCTGAAATTGTAGCCATTCAGTGGCGGTGGTGTTAAAAACTTTCTTTCATGGAATGTGGGCAGGGCCAGCATTTGTTGCCCTTGAAGCAAGTGCTTGCCACACCATTTCAGAGGGCTATTAAGAGTAACCACATTTCAATGTGGATCTGGAGTCACATGTCAGACCAGGTAAGGACGGCAGATTTCCTTCCCGAAAGGACATTAGTGAACCAGGTCGGTTTTTATGACAATCGACAATGGCTGAATCGTCGCCCTTATTGAGATTCGCTTTCAATTCCAGATTTAATAATTGATTTTTAATCCCACCAGCTGCTGTGGTGGGATTTGAACCCCTGTCCCCAGAGCATTAAGCTGGTTTTCTGGATTATTAGTCCAGTAACATTCCCACTGTGGCACCGTCTCCCCTAATATATATTTTTATTTATTTGTAGCCAACAGTTGAGTATTTGTCAGTATTTTGTTCCATGTGGTTTCTATTCGGAGTTTCAGACAGTTTCTGTGCCAAGTGGACGAGGTGTTTAAAGTTCATTCATTTGCCCCTTTTCCATCTCCAGGTCCGGGAAAGACACAGAGAATAATGTCCCCTCATTAAGTATCTATTGAGGAGACTGAGATGGACAATTCCCACTCCCCATCTTTCCGGTGGATAATGGATGTTCTGTTACATTCAGGTTTCTCTATCATTTCATCTCTAATTTTATTGAGTTTTTATATATTTATCCCCGAGACCCTGACCCAGGATAACGGCCGCCATCTTTTTTCAGGAGGTAGTAGGGCGCATGCGCGGCCATCTTGTTCCTGCAACAGTGAGTGGGCGGGGCTCCACGGTCCCGTTGCCCAACAGGGTCCTGGTGCCCGGGGAAAAGCAAACGGTAGACGGGGGGACAGTGTTTTAAGCAGCTTTACCCACTCCCAGGCTGCAGGTGATGTTTGCGGCCTAGAGGAGTCCATGGGCCATGTATATGTTCAGAGTGAGAGGCTGCAGCCCCTATGGGGCTGATTCGCAGACTTTGGTGACACTTCAGCCCCACAATCCTAATCTCTGGTTGCCCAGTGTAGGACGGATGGGGAGAGGGGCTGCGGTAAGACAGCGAATCTTTTCCTGTAACTGTTCATGTGCCTGTTTAAAACAGGAATTTGTAGATCCAGGATGGGTGACACACATGGGGGTGGTTATACTGGCTGCCGATCTCTCTTCCATGGTCTTGTCCGTGCCCTGGTGTCCCTGGAGAGGGAACATGCGGTGTCCACCGGTAAGCTTGACACCTTCCACATCCAGTGGGCACCTGAGGGTACAGAGTGTCTCACAGGCACTGGAAACAACGTCCTTGTTTAGTTATTAAGATTTCCTTTGCTTTTATTGGGACTTTGTTGCTGATTTGAACTTCTTTCAGTTTGATTGGACCATATGTTTGGGGAAAGAATGTTCCAAAGAAACTCGAATTTTCTGTTTTGAATTTCTATCCTGTACTTACAGTGATGGTTTTTGTAAACTCCTTTTACAGGGTACAAGAGGGAGATGATTTGCAGATAGGACACTAAAACCAAATATCAGATCAAGATCTGACAATGTCACTCGATTAACCAGGAAACAAAAAAACATAGAAAATAGGAGCAGGAGTAGGCCATTCGGCCCTTCGATCCTGCTCCGCCATTCATTATGATCATGGCCGATCATCCAACTCAATAGCCTGCTCCCGCTTTCTCCCCATATCCTTTGATCCCTTTCGCCCCAAGAGCGATATCTAACTCATTCTTGAAAACATACTATGTTTTGGCCTCAACTACTATCTGTGGTAACGAATTCCACAGGCTCACCACTCTCTGGGTGAAGAAATTTCTCCTCATCTCAGTCCTAAATGGTCTACCCTGTATCGTTAGGCTGTGACCCCTGGTTCTGGACTCCCCCACCATTGGGAAAACTTTTTCCTGCATCTATCCTGTCTAGTCCTGATAGAATTTTCTCGATTTCCATGAGATCCCCCCTCATTCTTCTGAACTCCAGTGAATATAATCCTAAACGACTCAATCTCTCCTCATATGTCAGTCCTGCCATCCCAGGAATCAGTCTGGTAAACCTTCGCTGCACTCCCTCTATAGCAACAAAATCCTTCCTCAGACAAGGAGACCAAAGCTGCACACAATATTCCAGGTATGGTCTCACCAAGGCCCTGTATAATTGCAGCAAGACACCCCTGCTCCTGTACTCGAATCCTCTCGCTATGAAGGCCAACATACCATTTGCCTCCTTTACCGCCTGCAGCACCTGCATGCTTACCTTCAGCAACTGGTGTACGAGGACACCCAGGTCTCGTTGCACATTCCCCTCTCTCAATTTATAGCCATTCAGATAATAATCTGCCTTCCTGTTTTTGCTACCAAAGTGGATAACCTCACATTTATCCACATTATACTGCATCTGCCATGCTTCTGCCCACTCACTCAGATTGTCCAAATCACACTGAAGCATCTCTGCATCCTCCTCACAGCTCACCCTCCCACCCAGCTTTGTGTCATCTGCAAATTTGGAAATATTACATTTAATTCCCTCACCTAAATCATTAATAAATATTATGAAAGCTGGGGTCCCAGCACAGATCCCTGTGGTACCCCACTAGTAACTTCCTGCCATTCTGAAAAAGACCCGTTTATTCCTTCTCTTTGTTTCCTGTCTGCCAATCAGTTTTCTATCCATCTCAATACACCATCCCCAATCCCATGTGCTCTAATTTTACACGCTAATCTCTTATGTGGGATTTTGTCGAAAGCTATCTGAAAGTCCAAATAAACAACATCCACTGGCTCCCCCTCATCAACTCTACGAGTTACATCGTCGAAAAATTCCAGTAGATTTGTCAAGCATGATTTCCCATTCATAAATCCATGTGGACTCTGTCCCATTCTGCCACTGTTTTCCAAGTGTTCAGCTATTGAATCTTTTATAATGGACTCTAGAATTTTCCCTACGACCGACATCAGGCTGACTGGTCTATAATTCCCGACATTGGACTGAATAACATTGATCTTTGACTGTGGAAGGAGAAATATTTGTCTGTTCTGTCTGTGGGAAAAGATTTCAAACATCAGTGTGACTGGAAAAGCACCGAGACACACATACACCCGAGTGAAAGTGCTCCAGTGAACTGACTGTAGAAGGAGCTTTAACCTGTTACACCAACTGAAAAAAAACATTTCATCATTCATAGCAGGGAGAAGTGTTCTGTCTGTGGACAAGGATTCAACTGATCGTCCAACATGGAGAGACATGGGTCACCGACACCATGGAGAGACCACGGAAATGTGGGGACTGTGGGTTAGGATTCAGATCCCCATCTGAGCTGGAAACTCATCAGCGCACTCACACTGGGGAGAGGCCGTTCACCTGCACTGACTGTGGGAAGGGATTCACTCAGATAAGTACCCTCACTTCACATCAACTTGTACACTCTGACAAGAGACCTTTTAAATGTTCTGACTGTGAAAATTGCTTTAATAGCAGAAAGATTCTGCTGACATATCAGCGAGTTCACACTGGGCAGAAACCATTCAACTGCTCCAAGTGTGGGAAGAGATTGACTCAACTAACCCAGCTCACTTCACATCAACGTGTTCACTCTGAAAAGAGACCTTTTAAATATGCCGACTGTGTGAAAAGCTATAAAAGCAAAATGGATCTGCTGACACACCAGCGAGTTCACACTGGAGAACGGCCATTAACCTGCTCCGTGTGTGGGAAGGTATTCATTTACCCATCCCTCCGGCTTACACACCAGCGAGTTCACACTGGAGAAAGGCCATTGACCTGGTCCGTGTGTGGGAAAGGATTCATTCACCCATCCCTCCGGCTGAAACACCAGCGAGTTCACACTGGAGAGAGACTGTTCACCTGCTCCGTGTGTGGGAAGGGATTCAGTCATTCATCCACCCTGCAGATACACCACTGTATTCACAAGTGACTCCCAGGGTTGGATTCTGCTGTTATTGCTGCTGTTAATCATATCCAGGACTGAACCGTGCTGTTTCCGACAGTTGGGGTTTGTTTCTGCTGATGTTAATAATCCCTGTAACTGAGCTGGAGTTTAAAATTTTGGATAAAGGTTAAATAAATCAGCTTTGTGTCAGACATTGTCGACATATTAGTCGAGGCATTGAACGTAAGAGCAGGGATGTTATGATGGAGCAGTATAAAGCATTAGTTAGGCCACATTTGGAGTATTCTGTGCAGTTCTGTTTGCCACACTACAGGAAGGACTTGAATGCACTGGAGAGGGTGCAGAGGAGATTCACTCAGGATGTTCCCTGGGCTGGAGCATTTCAGCTATGAAGAGAGACTAGATAGGCTGGGATTGTTTTCCTCAGAGCAGAGAAGGCTGAGGGGGGACCTGATAGAGGTGCACAAAATTATGAGGGGCATAGATAGGGTGGACAGGAAGACATTTTTCTCTTTAGTGGAGGGGTCAATACTGAGGGGGTATAGATTTAAGGTAAGGGGAAGAAGGTTTAGAGGGGATTTGAGGATTTTCTTTTCACCCAGAGGGTGGGGGCTATCTGGAACCAGCCAGCAAAGCTTACATCCCATGAATGAATTTTAAAAGAAAGACAACGCTTTCATCCCAGAAATCAACTGTGTGAACCTTCCCTGAAATGCTTCTAATACAACTCTATCCATCTCAAGATTATCCCATAACTATGTTATCATAAGGTGCGAATGGTATGAGCTGGAACTTGGTCTTTGTTATTTTTCAATCCATTTGCTAACAGAATCTCCCCCTTCCTTCCCCAGATTCGGACAATGATTAACTGAGACTTGGTCTCTAATGACGGCCTTAAAAGTGGATAAATCCCCAGGCCCAGGTGAAATGTGGAACTCAGTGCCTGAGGGGGTGGTAGAGGCAGGAAACCTCACAACATTTAAGAAGTATTTAGATGAACACTTGAAACACCACAGCTTACAGGGCTACGGGCCAAGTGCTGGAAAATGGATGAGAGGAGATGGGGTTTGATGATGACCACTGCAAGAATTCACCAAGGCTCCTTCAACAGCACCGTCCAAACCCATGACCACTACCATCTAGAAGGATAAGGGCAGCAGATAGATGGGAACACCACCACCTGGAAATTCCCCTCCAAGTTGCTCACCATCCTGATATGGAAACATTTCTTCACTGTCGTTGGGTCAAAATCCTGGAACTCCCTTCCTAACAGCACTGTGGGTAAACCTACACCACATGGACTGCAGTGGTTCAAGAAAGCAGCTCACCACCACTTTCTCAAGCGCAACTAGGGATGGGCAATAAATGCTAGCCCAGCCAGCGAAGCCCATATCCCATGAATGAATAAAAAAAACAGAACATGAGTGATTATTGTGGCCAGTAGAATGAAACAATGTTTTAAATTGTCAAGACATTAACACGTATTCCATATAAAAATTGTCTCTCAAACATTCAGGAAAGAATTAAACACATTGAACATATCAAAGTGAGTCGAATTAATTTGAAGAAGGAAATAGAATCTGGATTTAGAAAATATCCACGAAGTGGGTGCAGGTGAACAGAGCTGGAGAATCTTTAAAGTCTGTGCATGAACTTTTGTTTGAACCAGATGTAATTACAACATGTCAATAATTTAGAATTGTGTAAGCTGATCAGCTGATAGGGAGGATGAATATAAGTCGATAGTTATCACATTTTAGTGGAAAAGATTTGACATTTATTCTTGGTGGCGGCTAAATGGTTTGTGTTGCTGATTCTGATCATTCTAGTAGCTTTAGTATGTTATCTAAGGTTTGTCATCAAGAAATTAGGAAAACAAGCTCGGAGCTTAGAAATAGTGAAGTTAGTCAGAAATCAGTTGTGAGAAGTCAATAAGGATATTCCCTTCTCAAAGTGGGGAGATCTGTGAGAAATCACTGTCTAATTAATCTTATGAAATCTTCAGAAATTTATTGAACATTACAAGAATAGCTCTCTCTCTCTCTCTCTCCCTTGTTTAGGAAGAAAGATTCCTGGCTTGATAAACATAGGACAATGTATCCCTATGATAACTCATAGGGATGGTCTCAGTAGTTACAGGATGGAATTTGTAGTAGTGATTGAAGACAATGGCTTTGGTCTTTCCAATTTTTAATTGAGGTAATTTCTGCTCATCCAGTATTGGGTGTGGGATAAGCACTTTGATACAGTACCAGGGGAGAGAGAGAAAAAACTGTGAATAATATCAGCTGACATGGAGAAGTTGGGTGATCAGTAGTTCAGTGAGAGTGGGGTCAGTACAGCAGAAAGTGGGTCTCTTGGACAAGATGAGCAGTGAGAGGGCATGAGGGAGATGGGAGAGAAACTGGAGAAAGATGTGAGTTCAGGGTTCAGACAAGGGGGAATTTTAAAGGCAGTTTGTCCCGGTGGGTTAGTGGAAGGGAGGGAAGCAGCAGAGGCAGCTGATCGGATTGTCTCAATCTTAGTGACAAGGAAGCTCCATGGGCAGAATTTTGCCCTTGGCGTGCGGGCTCGATGGGGCGAGTGGGGCAGTCAGGAAGCTGACTGCTGCCTGCAATCAGGCCCGGAAGGCAATTTCATGCTGGAGGCCAATTAAGGCCTGCGTTGCGTGAAACGTGAGCAGCAGTGCTCAGCCCTGCCTGTGCGGGCGGAGGGAGGAGTGCGAGCTGGGCGAATGTGACCTTTGTACATGCACGCGAGAGTGAGCTACATAATCTCCCTGAGGCAGAGAGCTGTCTCAGGGAGATGGATTGATTTGAAAAAGAAATTAAAGATTTTATACATGTTATGAAACATGTCCCCTCATGTCACTCTGTCACATGAGCAGGGACATGTTTTTAATTAATAAGATAAAAGCAAAATACTGCAGAGCAGTACTTCTTCAAGGTCGGCATTCCTGGAAGAGAAGTGGCAGTGAATTAAATACGATAAAAGCAAAATACTGCAAAATACTTTTGCAAAGAAGCAAAACTCGGTTTGTCTCTCCAGAGATGCTGTCAGACGTGCTAAGTTTTTCCAGCATTTTCTGTTTTTGTTTCATGTTTTTAATTCAAGTGTAAAATTTGATTTGTTTCAGGCGACCTCGTCCCGCCCGTGGATGAGGTTTCCTGAAAAAGGTAAAGGCCACTTGGCCTTTTCGCCCGCCCATCAACCATTAGGTTCGATGGGCAGCGTAAATTTGAATTTAATTAACTTCTTAGTGGCCTTACAGGCTTCTTAATTGTCGGCAAAATATTGCAGGACTGCGCGATGACGTCGGGACACTCTCCCACCGAGCGTAATTTTCTGCCCCATGAGCTCCTCACACTTGTTGTTGGAGGTGAGGATGGAGGAGACGGGGGTGAGGAAGAGCCCTTCGAAAGGAACTAACTTGTGTTTGAGAGATTAAAAATTGATACACGCTGAGTTTAACACAAAGCTTATTTATTTGACTTTTATCCAGAATATTACTCCCGATAACTGACCTGGAGTTTCTTAACATCAGCAGAAAGAGACCCCCATGAACATGGTTCAGTCCTGGATGTGATTAACAGCAGAATCCAATCACTGTATTTACTTGTGAACTTGCTGGTGTCTCTACAGATGGTATAAGCGAGTGAATCCCTTCCCACACCCGGAGCAGATGAACGGCCTCTCCCCAGTGTGAACCCGCTGGTGTATCAGCAGATGGGATGACTGAGTGAATCCCTTTCCACACTTGGAGCATATGAACGGTCTCTCCCCAGTGTGAATTCGCTGGTGTACAGTGAGTTGAGATGATCGCCTGAACCCAGTCCCACAGTGAGAGCACCTGAACGGTCTCTCGTCAGTGTGAACACGTTGATGACGAAGCAGCTCCCCAGAACTTTTATAGCACTTCCCACAGTCTGAGCATTTAAAAGGTCTCACGTCAGAGTGAACACGTTGATGGGACATCAGATTCCCAGGACTTTTATAGCATTTCCCACAGTATGGACATTGAAAAGGCCTCTCCCCAGTGTGAACTCGCTGGTGCATCAGTAGGTTGGATGAAGTAGTGAAACGCTTCCCACACTGGGAGCAGGTGAATGGTCTCTCCCCAGTGTGAATTCGCTGGTGTACAGTGAGATGAGATGAACGTCTGAATCCAGTCCCACAGTGAGAGCACCTGAACGGTCTCTCGTCAATGTGAACATGTTGATGACGCATCAGTTCCCCAGAACTTTTACAGCACTTCCCACAGTCTGAGCATTTAAAAGGTCTCTTGTCAGTGTGAACTCGCTGGTGGGTCTTCAGGCTGGATGACTGACTGAATCCTTTCCCACACTCGGAGCTGGTGAACGGCCTCTCCCCAGTGTGAGTGCACCGATGAGTTTCCAGCTCAAATGGGTATCTGAATTCCTTTCCACAATCCACACATTTCCTTGGTTTCTCCCCACTGTGAACGGTGCCTTTTCCTTCCATGTTCAAAATCCGATGATATTCAGTTTACGATAAATTGTGCGACTCCGTCAGGTCCTGATGTGATGTTTGATTTCAGTTTCCCGACTGCAAATCCTCCCCTTCTAATACCCTGTGAAATTGATTTAAAACAGAAAAAAGGGAGTGAGAGAGAACCCACAAAAACACAAAGGCAGGTTGTGAAATTGAGCTGAATGAATCTGGGAATTTGTGGGGCCGGCACGAGGAAAAAGTGACCATGAAAACTGCTGGATTGTCATAAAAACCCAACTGGTTCACTAATGTCCTTCAGGGAAGGGAACCTGCCACCCAGTCTGGGTCTACACAAGGCTCTGGCCTACAAGGAAGCAGAGGGAGAGAGAGGTGGGAGAGGCAGGGGGTGAAGGGATATCTACAACACAACAAGAACTATGACAAAGTCTCCAGAAATCTCAACCTCCACCACCTAAAGGACCAGGGTAGCAGGTGTATGTGAACACCATCACCTCCAAGATCCCGTCCTAGTCACACACTATCCTGACTTGTCTGGATGAACAGAAATTTCCTCCATTTCAATATTAGGAAGACTGAAGTCATTGTCTTCAGTCCCCGCTACAAACTCCACTCCCTGACCACCGGCTCCATCCTTCTCCCTGACAACTGAGGCTGAACCAGGCTGTTCATAGGGACATAGGAGCAGGAGTAGGCCATTCAGCCCTTTGAGCCTGCTCCAACATTCAATCTGATCAAAATATTTTTCCCACACTATCCGCATATTCCTGTATGTAATTGCTCAATCTGTCATCCATTCCTTTGTTCCCTCTAGACGTAACTATCCTAACGCACTCCCAGCTGGCCTCCCACATTCAGCCTCCCTGTAATCCAAAACTCTGCTCACTTGCACCAAGTCTTATTCACCCCTGTACTCACTGACTTACAAGAGCTCTGGGTTAAGGAGAACCTCAATTTCAAATTTCTCATTCTTGTTTTCAAATCCCTCCATGGTCTCTCCCTCCCTACCTCTGTAATCTCCTCCAGCCTCACAGCCCTTCGAGATATATTTGCTTCTCTAATTCCGACCTGCTCAGCATTCCTGATTTTAACTGCTCCACCTTTTGTGTCTCCCCCAGCAGCTGCCAAGGCCACAAGCTCTGGAATTTCCCGCCTAAACTTCTCCACCTCACTTTCCTCCTTAAAACCTACCTCTTTGAGTAAAACTTTGTTCATCTGCCCTGATATCTCTTCATGTGGCTCAGTGTCAAATGTTGTTTTCTAACACTCCTGTACATTTAATTACACAATAGAATGAATTAATTACCATTTCAGGTTGGGCAGAATTTGATGGTTAACATAGGTGCCAAAGTGAATGAGAAATGGACTACAGCTCAGGAAAAAACAATTCCTCAAAGGTACTGTGGGAAGATAAAGCTGGTGAGCCAGCAGCACATGGTCAGGGGATGGGCAGCAGTGGAAACCTCATTTAGACACAGTTGACAGAAGGAACATTAAAATCCTAAACATAATTAAAATACACTCATAATTAGAGACAGAGAAAGTTAGACAATGGCAGAGAGGTGATCAGGAAGGGCAGAGGTGAAACAGAGCAATAGATGGACATGGATTCAGATCCACAGTAAAGGACTCGCACCAGTCCCAGAGACATGAAACCTCTCACAGATAACAGAGCACAGCACTAAAAGCTCTAAACCGTGGATGAATAGTCAAGAATACTCAACTCTGAAACAATTTCAGTTTTTAAATATAAACTCTCCTGCTGGAGCCTGCAGCTGGAAAGATATCAGAAGCACTGGAGTCAGAGAAAAATCTCCCAGTTGAGGAAATATCCAGGGAGCGGGATGATGTCACGGTGTAATTGTCGATGTGCGATGATGTCACAGTGTAATTGTCGATGTGTGATGATGTCACAGACATGGACACAGAACATCTGGGTCTGTGCAAACCAGTGATCACCACACATTATGAAGGATGGGAGGGTCCTTGAGAGGGTGCAGAGGATATTTACCAGATTGGGTCGAGGGATGAGGGATTTTAGTTGTAAGGTTAGTTTGGAGAAACTGGTGTTGTTCTCCTTGGAGCAAAGTAGGTTGAGGGGAGATTTTATGGAGGTGCATAAGTTTATGATAGGTTGAGATAAGGTAGATAAAGATGTTCACATTAGTTGATCATAAAAGGATTACAGACACAGGTTTAAGATTTGAGGCAAGATCAACGAGGAAAGGAATTTACAGAGTGAGTGGTCGAATGAGCTGGAACACAATGCTTACAGTCAGAGGCCAATAATATTCAGATCCTGATGAATCGAGTGACACTGTTAGATCTTGATGTGATGTTTGGTTTGAGCTTTCCGTTTGCAAATCCTTCCCATTTTACATCCTGTAAAAAGAGTATTAAAAAAATCCATCACTTTCAGCCCAGGATTGAAATTGCGAAGAGACAGACATTGGTTTGAGTTTACTGTATGTAAATCCTCTCCTTCTAACCCCCTGTAAATGGAGTTTCCAAAAACCATCCCTGTCAGTCCAGGATAGAAATTCACAACATTGTCTCCTCCTACCTCCTGGACCAGTATGGCCGCGCATGCGCCCTGCTGCACAGCCGCTCCCCCGGGCCGAGCAGAGGGATATTCAGCTATTTCCGGTCTGTTTGCTGCAAACGCGGGACCGGTAGTTTCCTATTAAGCGTCTGGGGCCTGCACCAAGTGTTTATGAAGCCTCCTTGCGCACTCCGCTGGCTCCATTCCTCCCGCTCACCCACCCACAACTCTGTTATTCTGCTGCAGTCACCATTTTTTCACCCACTCGCTGCCGCTCTGCTCACAGGATAGCACTGCGCATGCTCAGACAGGAATCCACAATGCGCAGGTGCCAACCACACCCGCAATGCGCATGCTTATCTCTCTGGGGCTCTGGATAGAGCACATTCTCTCCCGCTGTGAATGCTAGGTGACAGATCCGCCATTAGAAGCCGATACTGTTGCATATAAAATTATTTTTGATGATCCGATGATGACTAAAGATTTAGGGTCAAGATATAAAATTATTAAATCAATTGAGGCAATAAAGTACACACGCCTCTACCATACTCCTGACATGGGTGTAATTAACAGCAGAACAAATCCCTACAGTTAGATGTCAATTCACTTGATTCTTAGCAGGTGAGGTGAAGAAGTTATTTTTCTTTCCACACACTGAACATTTAAACTCCGTCTTGCCAGTAAGAATGTGCCTATTGCGGATTAAATCTTTTGAACTTTTAAAGCCTCTGGTGACTGGTGGCCAAACTTTGCACACATGAACTACCAGAATTTTCTCCATCAGATGTGACTGCTGCTGTGTCAACTCATCAGATGATCGAGTGAATCATTTCCACATTCAGCTGGTGAATGATGTTTTCAGTGTGTGACTTTACCCAGGAGTGTGAAGCTCAGACTTGGATCTCAAATCCTTCTTGAAATGAGTTCTACATTCTCATCCAAGGAAAAGATGCTGTAAATCTGAAATAAAAACAGGACATTTTGGAATTCGAAACAGGCCTGGTAGCGTCAGTGGAGAGACACATATTTTTCCTTTCAGGCCTGTGACTTTTCAGCAGAACTGTACTGAGTCAGTGCACAGACCTGAAAACATAACTCTGACTCTCAATCCAATGAAATTTCCAGATATGCCAAGTACTTCTATCATTTTCAGCCTTTCTTTCTGGTCAAAGACGTTGCTTCTGAAATGGACATTGGATTTATTGGTGACTAAGTTATATTGATTCTTGTCTGTCTGAAAGTGGAAACATCTTCCAAACACTTTTCTGACATTAACAGCTTCGATCAAGTCATCCCTCACCCTGTTTTCCAGAGAACCTGTTGAACCTTTTGAATCGTTCTTGAAAGTTATAACTTTTCAGTTCTGGCATCACTCCAGTAAATATTTCTTGCACCTTTAACAGGGCTTCTGGATAAACATAATGGTATGGAGATGGAGCGTCCCTTTCAAAATAGGTACTTTTATCATGAGCCTGTTGTGTACCTTCTTGCAGTACATCGACTGAACAACATAAACTCATCCCAGCTCCGCTTTCTTCACATTGAAATCCAGTGTGAAAATATTAACAGTTTCAAAGCTTAACAAGGTGCACAAGATTGGAAGGAGAGTCTGGCTGTGGATAATTGACACTGTGCACATTCCTGTAATCAGTATCTCGGACAATCAGGAAAATGAGCTCCTGTCAACCCATCCCGACTCAAAGCCTCGTGTCTTACATTCCCTGTCCCTGCTTACCAGGGAAAAATTAGGTTCGTGAACTAACTTTGCCTGCATCAAGCAATTAATTGACCTGGGAGTTTAACGGGCACATGGAGCTGGAGGCGAGGCAGGGATAGAAGCAGAAACAGCTGCAGCATGGAAGCGTTTAGAATTTGACGTGCGTCAGTTACTTTCAGTGATGAATGTCAGCCGTGTGTTCCGTTGTCAGTTTCACAGGAACCGCAGTGATGAGGTTGGTGTGTTTTGGAAATTGCAAGTTGTACATGAGCAGTTTGAACAGCAGTTCGAACACCTGCCAGCTCAAATTTTATTTAGGGGTATGTATGCGGTGTTTCATTTTTACAGGAAGGACGAGGAGGGACAGGATCGATATAAATTGCTGTGGGAAAAAGGTGGGATTATGAAATTAGTTAAATTGCTCTTCCAGAGAGCCGACACGGACACGATGGACCGAATTTACTCCTTTTCTGCTGTAGGCATTTATGATTCTATGCCAACAACATTAAACTGTGCAGAGGACCAGTCATCGTGGCCAAGTGGTTAAGGCGTTGGAGTCCAAATCCATTGGGGTTTTCCGCTTCCCATTTTCCCTGGTTTTAACTCGCTGTCTACAGAGTTAATTATCATTTAAATTGAATCTAATCCAACCAAACATTCGAGAGTTTTCATATTTACGTTCATTAACGAAAACAGTCATGAAACTAGCACTGGAAAATAGAACAAAAACAGAACCAGGTTGGTGTCATTCTTGCTTCCCTAAAGGACATTAGTGAACCAGATGAGTTCTTATGACAATCGTTCCATGGTCACCGTTAGACTTTCAATTCTATGTGGGATTCCAACCCTGGCCCCCAATGGATTACCCTGATTACTCTGGATTACTAGCCCAGTGACAATACCACTAAGCCAGCACCTTCCTGAGTCTTCATTCTTTCTCAAAATAAAATTCAGCAAAATAATAATAGTTTTAAAAGAATGTTTCTTCTGGCAGCGGCTGATTGGAGAGTGTTGGGCTGGATAATTGCTGCATTTCCCTGTCTCACTCACTGTGGAGCTGAGGAAGAGAGAAAAATTGATGTGTTCGTTTGATCCAATAACTTCATAGATTTCTATTGGGCTAGATGGAGGTACATGATCGTTTATTTTCTTTAAAATGAATATTCAGAATATTCTTTGAAATGAAAGTTCAGAAATGAAGATTGTTGTGCGAACTCAGAGGGTAAAAGTCGAGCTTGCAATGTTGGGCGATATTTTCCTGTGGTTTCAGAGCCACAGAGCCAGCCAGACCTGTGTGGGAATGAATGTTGATGGGGAGAAAACGACGACGGATTTGCCCCTGGGTGGCCTCAAACCACCGATTTTTTTTCAGTTCTCAGCTGAATGCACTGATCAATTGTGCAACAGAGACTGATGAAAGTTGACTCTTCGAGATACCCTAAAGCAGGGGGTCAGTGAGTTAAAGCTTCAGATTGCTGCTACCAGAATGACAATTGTTCTCTATCAGTTTCATTCTCCCAAAATTAAATTTGGGACACTCATCGTGGATACATGGACACCTCCATCTCACCGGGAACCAGCTCTCCTACAACAGTTGCCGTCTCCCTTTGAAACTTTCAGTGTTTTGTCTGTTACCAAATATTCTGATTGTCCCGAAGCCAATAATTCTAAAGGGGTTTCTCTGTTACACAGCGAGTGGTTAGGATCTGGAATGCACTATCTGAGAGTGTGGGGGAGGCAGGTTCAATCGTGGATTTCAAGAGAGGATTGGACAGAAAATCCAGGTCTCCGGGGAAAAGGCGAGGGAGTTGGACCAGGCGAGTTAGTTTCCAGAAGAGTAAGAGGTCTCTCTTTTCAGACGGAGATGAGAAGTTTTTTTTTTCTCTCTCGGTGGGTTGTTAGTCTGTGGAATTATTTTTCCCAGAAAGCATTGGAGGCTGAGTCATTGAATTTATTCAAGGCAGACTTAGATAGATTTTTGATAGACAAGGGAGTCAAGGGTTATGGCGGACAGACAGGAAATTGGAGTTGAGCCCACAACAAGATCAGCCATGATCTTATTGAACAGCAGAACAGACTCAAAGGGCTGAATGGCCTATTCCTGCTCCTGTTCCTGAGCCCTATGTTGCTATGACACGGGCTGAATGGCCTCTATCTGTGGGGTAACTTTGAACCTGATACTATGATACTATGAGGAGCTCGGGAGGTAAAATGGACTATCTTGGTTATGTTGGTTATGTTGTAATTCAGTGCAAACACCACTCAAGGCAATGGTTAGTGTGCATTGAGTGGAGATAGCATGGCCGAGCGGTCTCAGGGGGTTGGGTTTAGACTCCAGTCTCCTGTGTGTGTTGCCCTTTCAGTCACATCATCTCAGAATCGGCTCGAAGTCGGTGTCCTTTTAAGATCTTCATTTTGGTAGGAAGAACAAGGAGAGTCAGTGTAAATTGCAGGGTGACCGGGAAGATGTGGAGCCGAATGATCTCTGTCGCTGCTAGAACCGTTCTGGGATGTTATATGAGCAACATTAAAATCACCGTAAGGCCTGTAGTTGGGGCCAAGTGTTTAAAGTAATGGGCTTGAAATCCATTGGGGTCTCCCGAAGCAGGTTTGAGTCTGGCTGACTGCACATCTTCCTTTAGATGCCTCCAGGGTTAGTTATTGGTTAAATTGGATAAAAACCTTCCAACATTCCCGTGTACTTTACCTGCTTCCCTTCCGCGTTTCTTCATTTCCATTCATCTGCAAACATTTACTCAATTTGGAGTCTGGAAAGGAACAATAATTGGCCAAGTTGGTGTCGCCCTTGCTTTCTTGGTGTTTGCCTCTCCTTCGGTCTCTGTCGCTCTCAGTGTAAATGTCTATCTGTGATCCTCTGTTTATGTCAATGTGCTTCAGTTCCCCAAGGGGATGAACACATTTTTATCATCACAAGCTTTATTCACATGAGTTAAACTCAGAACAAGCTGAGACACCAACTGGAAATCAGGATTTCTATCCCTGTATTTTGGAATATGAACGGCTTAAAATGCTGGTCCGGTTAGCTCAATCGATAGAACATGAAACTCTAAATTCCGGGGCCATGTATTTGAGCCCCACGCTAGGCGCCATTATTCCTGAAAACTTTGCAGCTTCCATGGGTGATCCCCAGCTCTCCATTGCTCCAGCAGTATCACCGCTCAAACTGAGTCTTTCTCCGTCCCACTTTGTGAAAAATCGATTTGGTTGTTTCTGCGTTAAAGTTGCCCTCTGCTTCACTGGAAGTCGTGACTGTTCAGTGCTGAGGATTTGGTGCTTTCACTGGCAATTCCTGGTCAAGGAAAACCTTTTCCTTACCACTGTGTGAACTGTCACAATGAACAGAAATTCCTGATTAAATGAAACCAGGTTTGGCAGCGTCTGTGGAGTGAGAAAGAGAGTTAATCTTTCAGCAGGATGATCTTTCATCAGAGCTGGAAAAGTCAGAGATGTAACAGGTGGAAAACAAGTCCAGAGGCTGAGGGAGGGGAGTGAAAGGACAAAAGGGAAGGACTGTGATAGGTTACAAGGCCTGAGACAGAAACTGACGAAAGGGATGATGGTGCAAAATGCGGATGGGAATGGGACAGATTTATCTTCCTGCTGTTCAAACTGGCAAAAATATCACTCTTGATCAACCAATCACAACTGCCCTTTCAAAGTAACTTTCTATAAGTGTTTCATTTCCATCCCCACTGCTGCTGCCTTCACAGTCATTCTATCATCTTCAACCCATTCCAGCAAAATCCACCTTCTTCCCTTGTGTTCAGCTCTTCTGACGTCATGGGACTGAGTAAATTCAGTGAAAATTTTTTTGTCATTTGGAACAAGATTCGGAACCAGACCTGGGAGAGGTCTGTGTCGGTGTAAACAGTGAAATCTCCCCTATTACCATTATATTTTGCCGTGAACCACCGTCTCTTTCGTCAGTGATTTGCAGCCTGCCATGCCCTTCTCTCATTCCTTATCTTCACCTCTATATTTGTTCACGACCTGTTGCACGGCTGACAATTCCGGCGCTGGTGCAATACTCCAGCTCTCACTCCACTTATTCAGGCGGAACTGATATGCGCTTTCAATTTTCAATCAAGAAGTAATGCATATTTATATTAATCATTCTCATGACATTTATAAGCGCCGAACCCTAACCACTAGACCCCCAGGTTTGCAGCTTTACAGCCCAGATTATCCATGCTTTCTGTGCCTTTTATTTCCATTCCAAACCTCTTTCAACAGAGACACTTTTCTCCGACAAAATGACACGTTTCTCTAGAACACAACCGACTTCTTCAGCCAATGACAACAGCGATTGCTGTTAGCTGGAGAAGCATTCATTGTCTCACAGTCCCGGGTTGTCATTGGATCATTAAACAACAAAAAAAGACAGAAATCGCCAACTCTCCTGTTACCCGGTGAGTTCCAACAGATAAGGCGAAGAGCAAGTGCAATACGGCTGTGAGACACTGCATTAAGCTAATATTCAACAACAAGAAGGAGCAACGCAGCTTTTCCTGTTACTTAAATGTGTAAGTTGTGGTAATGTTTCTGCCCGGTTTAGAACCGGGGACCTATCGCGTGAAAGACGAACGTGATAACCACTACACTACAGAAACTCCATTCTGACTACAATGCAGTTCCGCAACAGCATTTTTGGGTCTTTGTTTTGAAGAAATGGAATTCGGCTGTTCTCATTAGGAATGCTGAAGACAGACTGAACAACAATGTCATCATCAAATGTTACAGCAGGTTGGATGGTCATTAGATCATCTCTTCTGTGCCCGTTTCCTTTTTAAAGAGGAACCAATCCGTCTCAATATACTTCTCTCTCTCCATAAGCCTAATTTTTCTCTATTTCAAGTAACTGTCTAATTCACTTTTGAAGAAGGAGTTTCTGCAGAATCCATGCACAGTTTCCCTTAATTAACAAAGTTTCCCCGACCCAGTAACATGAAGATTTGGACTTGGGTTCCTTCCAGTCCCTCGAGGGGTGGATCCGAATCCCAGCACTGCCACAGTTTAAGTCATATTCCCATTTTGGGGAACTTTAGGAATTCCCTTTCGGAGAACAAGAGGAGATTCTAGTTTAATACAGGGCGGGTTGTGAATGTTATTTTGTTTGGAAAAATGCGGAGAGGCAATACAAATATAAATTGTTGTGGGGGGAAGGCGGGTGTGTGGAATTGGTTGAGTTGCTCTTCCAGAGAGCCAGCACAGGCACGATGGGCCGAGTGACTTATTTTGTAGCCATTTCTGATTTGACAAGGACACATTTGAGCTCGGAAGCTGCTGTTAGTCGTGACTGAATGTTTAAGGTGATGGATTTCAAATCCATTGGTCTCTCCCCCTGTAGGTTTGAATCCTGCTGACTGCAGTTCTCATTATTCCTAATTTTAACCAGGTGCCACCAACCTCATCCCTGCGGCTCCTGTGAAACTGACAAGGCGACACACGGCAGAAATTCATCACTGAAAGTAACTGACACACATCAAATTCTGCCGCTTTCATGTCGCATCTTTTAACTTCCTGTTCTCCATCTCAGACATTTCCAGGTCTATCAAATGTCATCCACCTGGAACTTCAGCCTCCACCTCATTTTACTGAATATGGTCCATTTTCCGTGTGCTTAAGTTAATAGGTGGCTCCATAGCTCAGTGGTTACAACACTCGACTTATAAGTCATGGGGCGTGAGTTCAATTCTCTCTGTGAACCTATGGGTAACCTTCAGCTGAGATGGTGAAGTTACGTGGAAAGCTGAGAGACTGCAGAACAATATAGAAAAAGCAGTTTCATTTAAATTAAAATATTGTGGATGTTGGAAATCTGTATTAAAAACAGAAAATGCTGCAAAAACTCACCATCTGACAGCATCTGTGGAGAGAGAAACAGAGTCAATGTCTCGAGTCCTTGTGACTCTTCAGATCGAAAGAGAAGCAGAAATGTGATGGGGTTTATACAGTTATACGAGGGTTTGGGTGGAGTAGGTGGGGGCTCCGGGAGGGTTGACAAAGGAGTCAGGGACACAAGACAAAGGGAAAATTAATGATAGCGGTAAGGGTGAAAAAAGATACTGATTGTGGCATAAAGGCAAGAAATCAGAATGTGTGAATAGCAGAACAAGGGTCAGCACTTTGTAAAAGAACAACATAGAACAACTGACAGTTGGCCCTTTAGGGGCCTTCCTCCTCACTTTCCAAGGGCCAAAACACTCCTTTCAGGTGAAGCAGCGCTTCACTTACACCCCCTTCAATTTGGTCCAGTGCATTCGCTGTTCCCAATGCGGTCTCCTCTACATTGGAGAGACCAAACGCAGACTGGGTGACCACTGTGTGGAACACCTTCGGTCTGTCCGCAAGTATGACCCAGACCTTCCTGTCGTTTACCATTTCAACACCCCACCCTGCTCTCAAGCCCACATGTCCGTCCTTGGCCTGCTGCAATGTTCCAGTGAAGCTCAACGCAAACTGGGGGAACAACACCTCATCTTACAATTAGGCACTTTACAGCCATCCGGACTGAATATTGAGTTCAACAATTTCAGACCGTGAACTCTCTCCTCTAATTTCACCCTTTTTAAAATCTCGCTATAAAAATGTATTTTTATTTTTTTTTACTTATTTTTATTAATTTATTCATTATTTTATTCCCCCCTTTTAACCCCTTTTCTATCCTTTTTTCCCAACCACCGCACTTCCCCCCACCCCAGCCCAAAATAGAGCCACCTGTTACTTGTTCCATGTTGCTCTTTCACAAAGCGCTGACCCTTGTTCTTTTATTCACACATTCTGCTTCCTTACTTTTATGCCACTATCCGCACCTTCTTCAGCCCTGACCACTGCAATTTCAGTCCCTTTGTCTTGTGTCCATGACACCTTTGTCAATCTCTCCTCAGCCCCCACCTATCACTGACCTTCTATCCAATCTCGCCTGCTCTACACGCCCCACACCGCCCCCCTCCCCGCCCCGCTTGAATAGCATAAATTCCATCACTTTCTATTTCTTTTCAGGTCTGAAGAAGAGTCATACGGACTCGAAACGTTAACTCGGTTTCCCTCTCCACAGATTATGTCAGACCTGCTGAGTTTAGCCAGCATTTTCTGTTTTTTGTAATATATAAGAGGTGATTGGCTAACAAGATGACAGACGGAGAAAAATGTAGCAAAGTCTGAAGTTACTCACTTGGTCGTAAAAATAGTTTGAAAAAAACAACAAAGCAGAACATGTTTGAAGAGGTGAGAAAGTTGTGCTGATGTTCAAAGAGACTTGGCTGTACCTGTACAAAGAACACAGAAAGTTGCATCAGTCCCTGTAGCACAATTGGTCAGCGCGTTCGGCTGTTAACTGTAAAGGTTGGTGGTTCAGAGGCGAAGCTGTTAATGTTTTTCCCCCATCAACATTTAGTGTCACACAGATCCGGGTTGTCAATGGCGGTAAGAACATTTCCCACAAATGTTGCCAGTTCCACTGTTCTTCAATGAGTTTCGATTCAGGAAATTTTCGGCGTGTAAAGCAAATGTGAGAATCACTAGACGACAAAAAGAACACGCAGCTCCTTGCAGAACGACCTAGAATATCAAACTGTGCTGTCTTATTGTACTTCAGAACCTTGTTTTGTGGAAGTACAATTTGGCTGAAACCCTTAGCCATGCGGCAGAGAAATTGATCTAACATTAGAATCATCAGATGACAGAGCACATCAGCAGCTCATTCAACACCTCACACATGTGCGAACGGCCTTACAGCAAATCTGTCCCCATCTTTCTCTCTTTCTTCCAAGCCATGCATTTTTCAGAATATCATTCGAAACCTGGAGAAGTATAAATGCCACATGGTTTTGAGATGATGCATCCAGTTACTATTTAACAACAAACGGGAACGATGCAACTTTTCCTTACATTTAATTCTGTTAATGCTTCTACCCCTTTTCGAGCGGGGAAACTTTCCATGTGTGAGAGACCGTGATCCCTATTACCCTACACAGACCCTGCAATGTAGCGGGGAAACTTTCCGTGTGTGAGAGACCATGATCCCTATTACCCTACACAAACGCTGCAATGTAGCGGGGAAACTTTCCGTGTGTGAGAGACCGTGATCCCTATTACCCTACACAGACCCTGTAATGTAAAGAGCCCAATTTAACACACAGAAGACAGAGGGCCGGGAATTTTCAGATTGGAAAGACGAAACTAGTGGAATGCCACAAGGATCAGTCCCAGGAACTCAATTATTTACTATCTACATTAATGACATGGAGGAGGGGGCAGAGTGTAATGTATCCAAATGTTCTGACGATACAAAAATAGGTGGGAGGTCAGGTTGTGATGAGGACTTGAATAATCTTCAAAGGGGTATAGATAGGTTGAGTGAGTGGGCAAAAGTTGGCAGGTGGAGTTTACTGTAGGAAAGTTTCAGATCATACGCTTTGGTAGGAAGAATCAAAAGGCAGAATATTATTTAAATGGAGGGAGACTCCAAAAAGTGCAGCACAGAGGGATCTGGGTGTTTCTACGCATGAAACACACAAACTTGGCATGCAGGTGCAGCAAGTAATTAAGAAGACAAATGGAATTTTGGCCTGTTTTGCTCGTGGTTGGAGTTTAAAAATCGGGAAGTCTTGTTACAGCTGTACAGGGTGTTGGTGAGGCCGCACCTGGAGTCCTGTGTACAGTTTTGGTCCCCATATTTAAGGAAGCATATATTCGCATTGCAGGCAGTTCAAAAGAGATTCATTAGGCTGATTACTGGGATGAAGGGGTTGACTTATCAAGAACTGTGAAGCAGATGAAGACTTTATTCATTAGAGTTTAGAACACTGAGGGGTGATCTTATTGAAACGTGCAAAATTCTGAGGAGGTTGACAGGATAGATGTTGAGAAGATGTTTCCACTAATGGGGGAACCTCCAACCAGGGGACATATTTATAGAATCAGGGGGCACTCATTTAAAACTGAGATGCGAAGGAATTTCTTCTCCCAGAGGGTAGAGAATGTTTGGAATTCTCTACCCAAGAGAGTTGTGGAGGGTAGCTCACTGAGAGTATTTAAAGAGGACGTAGATAGATTTTTGAAATATCGGGGATTCAGGGCTATGAGGAGCTGGCAGGAAAGAGGAGTTGAGGCCTGGGGCAGAGTAGCCATGATCTTATTGAATAGCGGGGCAGGCTTAAGGGGCCGAATGGCCGACCTCCTGCTCCTATTTCTAATGTTCCTATGTTCTTATGAAATGTGTCTCTGGTGAAAGAGGTCTGAAACAGAAATAAAAGGCACAGGTCGCATAGATGAGCCACGTTGTGAGGCTTATGAGTAGCTTTCTTGGTGGTATAGTGGTCATGATTCAACGCTTTCACTGCTGTGGTCCAGGTTGGATTCCTGGTCAGGGAATGCAGATTTACTGACCTCGTGCAAACTGTTAAAATGAGTCTAAGTTGTTACTTGATGAAAAACACAAGACGCTCATCTCTGCCAGAATCAGTGGAGTGAGAACTGGAGTTCTGCCTCAGAGCTGGAAATGTCACCCGTGCAACAGGTCGGGAACAAATATAGAGGTGAAGATAGGGAATGAGAGAAGGGCTGTGATAGGTGGCAAAGCATTAACCACAGAGATGTTTGTGGAAGGCAAAATATAGGGGAAATAAGGGAGGCTTTACTGTTTACACTGACACAAATACCTCCCAGATCTGGTTCTATACCTCGTGTTGAGAAGAAAACTTCTCCCTGAATCTTCCACTTTTTAGCTGCACCTCATTCCAAACATTGCAAACTCCTCCCGCATCTTCCATCCTGATATTTTTCTCTGTGAAATTTGAAACTAATGTGAATAAAGTTTGTGATGGTAAGAATATGTTCATGCCCTTGGGGAACTGAACCACATTGACACGCACAGAGGAAGAAACACAAACATATAGACCGAGAGTGACAAAGGGCATGTGGTTGTCTCTAAGGAGAGACAAACACCCAGAAATCAAGCCTGACACCAACCTGGTTCCGTTTTTGTTCCATTTCTCGCTGCAACTTTTGTGAATGTTTGCAGACGAATAGGTATTAGAGAACGCTGGAGGTTTTAAATGATTTTTATTCAACTTATTCGGACAATTAATTGTGCAGGTACACTGTAAAATTCAGGAACGATAAGAAGTGTAATTGGCAGGATTCCAGCCTTCCTGTGGAGATCCTAATGCATTCAAAACCCGTCACCGTAACCACTCAGTCACGAATCCAAGCCCCAGATTTGCATTAATGATTTTTGTATAAAATCATAGACGGCTACATCAGACAGTCATTCAGCATGTTCTTCACATGCCGACCTTCTGGAAGAGCAACTCAACGACTGCAATTCCACACCCCGCCTTTAACTGATATTTATGTTGTCTCACCTCGTTCTTCCTATCAAAATAAAACACCGCACACTCCGCTGGGTTTAATGTGAGCTGGGATCTGTTGGTCCCAATGGAGTTGATCCCAAAAGGTAGATCATCTGAACGTTTGGCCGTGGTGGGATTCGCCTCTGTAGAGGCTAGAACCGTAATCCAGCGCCTTAGACCGCTTGGCCACACTACCATGGGGCATATGCCTGCTCATAATTTCCTTCACTGGTATTATCATCGAAATAGAACAGAAGCAAAGGAGCAGGAATCGGTCATTGGGAAACTCGAACCAACTCCACCAGTTAATCAGATCATCCTGCACTTTGTAACATACAGAAATCATCTCCACTATTAACTTCATTATTTCAGTGTTTCACTATTTCAATGTTTCAAATGATGTGTTTTTTTTCCTGTGGTGACTGTGCGTTTTTGCTCAATGAAATGTTGGTAAAAGGTATCGACTGAGGAAAATGAGGAGATGATTGGTCAGAATAGACATTTTTTTTCTGAAGATTCGATTTTAAATCAACTATTTTTAAAATTTGAATAATTGTAAAAGAATTCAGAATCTAACCCTTCATCTCAATGAGTCAGGGAAACTTTGTTAATTTTCACACACTGAGCATGGACACAGCAGCAGTTCCTGAACCTCTTTCAATATTGTTGTTCTTAACTCCGAGTTTTCAAAAGGGAAATGGACAAGGACTTGAAAGGGAGAAAAAATCAGGGTTATGGAAAGAGACAAAGAAATTGAGATTAACTCGAAAGCTCTTTGTGAAAATCTGACACCGATACTATGGGCCTCTTATAGAGCTGTGCCTTTTGATGATGACATTGTTGATCAGTCTGTCTCCAGCATTCCTAATAAGAACAGCTGAATTCCATTTCTTCAAAATAAAGACTCAAAGTGTTGCTGCATGACGTCATCGCTTAACATTTTAGTGAGGCCCACTCAGCTTTTCTCCTGTCCCCTGTTTCTGCAGGGCAGTGGGTATCATGTTTACCTCGTATGTGAAGAGTTGCCCCGTTCGAAACTAGCCAGTACCATCATCATAACTTGTAGATTGAAGTTTGCTGAAGACAGCAGGATGCAGTCATGTGTCCTGGTCACTGTTTATCCTTCAACCAAGATTATATGCTCTGCGCATTGTGAAGTCCCTGGATTTGTGTGTTTGTTGAGCAGTGATTGGCTGCCGTGCTCCCTGCATGAAAACAATGACTCTCCTTCAAAAAGTCCTTCAATAAAAGCAAAATACTGGAAATTTGGAATAAAAACATTAAATGCAGGTAGAACTCAGCAGTTCTGACAGAGTCTGTGGAAAGCATAACTTGCTGAGTTTCTCCAGTATTTTCTGTTTTTACTTCAGTGCTTAATTGGCTTGAAAGTGGCTTCAGACATCCGCTGGTCAGGAAAAGCGCTGTATAAATGCAAGTCTGTCTTTCCTTAACTATCTTTAAATCCCAATCCTGTGGTTACTGACCCCCGTCAGTGGAAACAGTTTCTCCCTCTCTGCACCATCAAGCCGCCCGTCCCCACTGCCCACACCCACTTCATTTTGAACAGCTCCATGAAATCTCCACTTAAACTTCTTTGCTCTAAACAGAACAATCCCGGTCTCTATAATCTCTTCACAAAACTGAATTTCCTCATCTCTGGACATGATGCTAGGTAGGGGATTCAGATGAGATTGTGGAAAATATTATCAGTTGGCAGCTGGGAAAATTGAGAAGGAATCAAAACAGAAAACCCAGTCTCCAGCTTTGTGAATCTTTAGAAACTCTTTGGGAACCGGAATCAGAGGAGAATGAAGGGAGAACTGTCCGACTGACCAGAGACAGTCAAGGCACCTTTCCCTTCTTTAAGATGCTGGAACATTGACTCTGATGTTATCAGTGAAATTAACTGATCTGAGACATTGAAAGGATTCTCGTTACTGCACATCAGGAATTCAAATCTAATATCAGCTTCAAGACAATCAGAATACTTGGTAAAAGTCAAGACACGCAAAGGCTCAAAGGGAGACGGCACCAGTTGTAGGAGAGCTGGTTCCCGGTGATATGGATGTGTCTGCAGTGGGTGGCATCAGACTGTTTCCATCTATCCACAATGAATGTCCCAACCTTTATTTTGGAAGAGTAAAACTGATAGAGACAATTGTCATTCCGGTAGCAGCAATCTGAAGATCGAACTCACTGGTTAAAGTCTGAATAAGCCCCTGTGGCGCAATTGGTCAGCGCGTTTGGCTATTAACCAAAAGGTTGGTGGTTCGAGACTAGTCAGGGGCGAAGCTGTCACTGTTTTCTCCACAGCAGCATTGATTATCACACAGTCCCGGGCTGTCATTGGGTTCTTGACCTGAAACGAAACATCCCCAAATTGTTGCCAGTTCCACTGTTATCCAGTGAGCTCCCAGGTGATTGGCTTTTGTCGAATATTAATTTCAAATATAATGAGAAAACAATTAGACTGACCATGTACCGATATCTAGCCCATTGGAAATTTATGAAGTTATTGGATTGAAACAAACCCATCAATTATTCTCTCTTCCTTAGCTCCACAGTGAGTGAGATGGGGAAAAGCAGAAAAGCAGCAATATTCCGGCCCCGGACTCTCCGCAGAAAGCAGCAACTGCAGCTTCAATCAGCGGGTTACTGCTCATCTCTGGGACACAAGATACTCCAACCAAGGCCAAACCTCCCAATACACCGAGCACAGGCTCAGGAAAACGCAGGTAGATTATATCCCATGTCACAAAACCTCCAAGCAGCATTTACACAATACCCAAGTTAGTGAGTCACAAATAAAAGTCACACACTCTTTCTAAATCGTTTCACTGTAAAATCCCTTTACTTTATTGAAAAGTTAACTGTTGTGAATCTGAAAATGAGCATCATGGGATTTGTGTTACCGAGTGACATTTTTCCATTGTTTGTCCGTCAGGTTTGCAACTCAAATTGTGTTGGATATTGAAGCGATTCTGATTTCAAAATGAGGTCACAAAGCAGCTAAACATTAAATCCAGAAACAAATCCTGAGGAAAATGGATCACAATGTATGGAAGGAGGTGCAGCTGAGAAGCGGAATCTGTGAATGGTGTTATTAATCAATGAGTGAAAAGCATTGGATCATTGGTCAATCAGCGTAGCCGAGTGGTTAAATGGATGGTTCTAAAATCCATTGGAGTCTCCGCAGGTAAATTCAAATCTTACCGAATGTTATTCTTATTATTGCTGATTTCAACCAGGTGTCCACAGAACTCCCGGATCAATGGAAGAAAAAACATCCAAAAATTCTCCTGATTTTTGGACTCTAAGGGAATGAAGGGCTATCGGGATCGGGTGGGAAATTGGTGCTGGGACTGGGGAACAGCCATGATCTTATTAAGTGACGGAGGAGGCTTGTGGGGCCTTATGAAGTATTTCTGCTGCTTTGCTCCTGTTCTGTTTGTGTAGCAATACCAGCCAAGGTGATGGGCACTAATAGCCTGAGTTCGTCAGATTGGCTATAGGTGGTTGAAGGTGTCACTCTTCAATGATTGGTGAAAACGATGCTTTTAAAATCCACTGGGATTTCCCCAGGAAAGTTCCAATCTTACTGACTGTGCTTCTTATTATTGCATGATTTCAACCAAGTGTCCACAGAACTCTCCGATCAATGGAAGAAAAAACATCCAAAATTTCTCCTGATTTTTGGACTCTAAGGGAATGAAGGTCGATCGGGATCGGGTGGGAAATTGGTGTTGAGGTTGGGGATCTGCCATGATCTTATAAAATGACGGAGGAGGCTTGTGGGGCCTTATGACGTATTGTTGCTGCTTTGATTCTGTTCTGTTTCAGGAGCAATATCAGACAAAACAAAGGGCAGTAGTATCCTGAGCTCGGTAATTCAGCTGAAATGAAGCAAAACTTGGTGTCATGCTTGCTTTCTGGGCGTTTGTCTCTCCTGAGCCCTCTGTAACTCTCGGTGTATATCCCTGTGTTTGTTCCTTTGTGTGTGTCAAAGTGGTTCAGTTTCCCGAGGAGGTGAACACATTTTTACCATCACAAACTTTATTCACATTAGTTGTGCAGCTTCAGATGAAAATGTTACAGAGAAAAATATCAGGATGAAAGGTGCAAGAGGAGTTTGCAATGTTTGGAAGGAGGTACAGCTAAGAAGTGGAAGGTGTGAATGATGCTATTGACGATTGAGAGGAATGTATTGCAACCTTGGGGCTTGTGTAGTTCGATTACCTTCTACATTTTGAAATTCAGAACAAGCTGAGGCTGCAGGTGGAAAGCAACAGTTGTCTCCATGTATGTTGGGATATGGGATACATATGTTATGTGTGCCCGGCTAGTTCAACTGGTAGATCAAAGGCTCTTAATCTCAGGTCGTGGGCTCGCCGCACGTTGAGTGCAGCTTCTTTCAAACAAATAACCACCAATCTCTGTTCCTTTGATACTGGCGCACGACGGATATTCACCACTGATTCAAAGCACTTCCATGTCACATCTCTTTCTGTCTCACCTCCAGCTCTCCCCGCCCTTCCAGGAGCTGTTTGACCACACACAGTCAGTTAGTGCGAACGTAATACACAACGTGATCGGTTTCCAGGTAACAGGCTAAAGAGACACCAGGATCTTCCTGATTCCCCCAGGTACTGATTACAGGAATGTGCACAGTGCCGATTATCCACAGTCACACACTCCTTCCAGTCTTGTCTACGTTGTTCAGCTTTCAAATTTCTCGTATTTTCGCAGTGGATTTCATTGTGAAGAAAGCATAGCTGTGATAAGCTTATATTGTTCAGCAGATGTACTGCAAGAAGTTACATAACAGGTTGATGGTAACAGTGCTCTTTGGTCGCGGTGAGCTCCAGTGAAGGATTGGCACCATTAATGTGTCGTTCAATTATCGTTGTGATTGGTTGAACCATCAGGAGTGATATTTTTGTCAATGCAAACAGTAGGCACCAGAATTCGCACTTCTGCCACCCATATTTTACCTGGCACCACCATCCCTATGGTCAGTGCTTTGCAACCAGCCCTTCTCTTGTCCTTCTTTCACTCCGCTTCTGTCTTTGTTCCCGGCCTGTTCTAAGTGTGATATTTCCAGCTCTGAGGCGAAACTTGAACTGATTCTGGTGGAGCTGCTAAATGTTTTCAATCAATAAGTAATTAATATTCATTTTGACAATTCCACGAGATCAATAAAACTGCATTCCCTGACCGGGAATCGAACCCGGGCCACGGCGGTGAAAGCGCCGAATCCTGACCACTAGACCACCAGGGAAACTGGCAAATGCGCTTCAGTTTGCTTTATTGACGCTGCTTTTATCCATGTTTCCATTTTAAGTGGAATGAATTCTTCAGTCAATTACAACAACGGTTTCTGTGAGCTGGAACATGAAATTGACAGTGAGGTGAAATATCCCCATAAGCTGCTCATGTGTAACTGTCAATTTCCTAAACCCACCAACCTGATCACTGCGGCTGTTGTGAAACTGACAAGGGAACACATGGCAGACATTCATCACTGAAAGTAACTGACACATTTCTAAACACTTTCATGTCGCATCTGTTTCTGCTTCTGTCCCTGCCTCGCCTCCAGCTCCCTCTGCCCGTCCAGCTACCAGGTCAATTAGCTGCTTGATGCAGACACAGTCAGTTCATGAACCCAAGCTTTCCCTGGAAAGCAGGGACAGAGAATGTGGGACCCAAGGATTTTAGAAAGAAGGGGTTTGCAGATGACATGGTTAAGATAATCTGGGATCTCATCTTCCTGATTCTCCCAGACACTGAAGACAGGAATGTGCAGAGTGCCGATTATCCACAGTCGCAGGCTCCTTCCAGTCTTGTGCACGTAGTTGAGCTTTGAATCCACTCGCAAAAGTGGATTATAAAATGGCAGAATGAGTGTGAAAGAAGTGGTGTTGTGAAATATCAAATTATAGAAAGTTATAGCAAAGAAAGAGGCCATTCGGCCCTGTGTGCTGTTTTCAAAGAACTCCAAAGAAGAGTCATACGGAATTGAAATATTAACTCTATTTCTCTACCAGAAATATTGCCAGACATGCTGAATTTTTCCAGCATTTACTGTTTTCACTTCAGATTTCCCGCATCCACAGTATTTTGCTTTTATCTCTGGGTTTCTAGCCCAGTGACAATGCCAATACGCCATCTCCTGAATGCTCTGATTTGATATGAACATGTTTTCCCGAAGGAAGTGCTGTTAGTGGCGGACGAGTGTTGAGGGCGATGGTATCTGACATCCATCGGGGTTTCCCCAATGTTGGTTTGCTGACTGCGGTTCTCATTATTCCCGATGTTGACCAACAGAATTAGTTATCGGGTAAATAGAATCAAACAAAAAGTTCCGCGCTTTCTTATTTCCATTCATCTGCAAGGATTTGCGAAATCTGCAGACGGAAATGGAGTAAAACTGAGCGAGTTTGGTGACATCCTTTCTTTCTGGGTGTTTGTCTCTCCTTAGCCCTCTGTCACTGTCGATGTATATGTCTGTGAGTGTCCCGCTTTGTGTGTCAATGTGGTTCAGTTCCTCATTTTTAGCGATCCCCACTTTATTCACCTTACTTGTGTGGCTTCATATTAAAATCGTACAGAGAAAATAAAAACTGGTTTAAAAGATTCAAGAGGAATTTTCTTTCTGTATTTTTGAGTGGAGACTATTCAGTTACTAAGTGTCCGTATGTTACAAAGCGGAGGGCGATTGAAATTTTCACTGAGCAACATTTAAACAGACGCCGAGTCTTGTGGTCGAGTGGTTAAGGCAATGGACACATCGAGAGAATGAATTTGTAAATACAAATAGTCCAAACTGATACCCCTCGGACATTAGGGACTGTATTTCTTCTCGAAGCTGTTCCACGTGTGATATTTGTAGCTCTGACGTGAAACTTCAACTCTCACTCCACTGATTCGGGCGGAGCTGTTGTGCGTTTTCCGTTTGCAATCAACAAGTAAATAAGGCTTGTTTTAACAGTTTGTACCAGATCAATAAACCTTCATTTCCTGGCCGGGAATCGAGTCCGGGCCACGGTGGTGAAAGGGCCGAATCCTTACCTCTAAATCACGAGGAAAGCTGTCTATAACTCTTGCAACGTGCTTTATCTGGGCCACATTTGCCATTTTTCAGACACTTTCACCAGAGGTGTTTTTAAGGGGTAGCTGCAGTGAAGGATTCGCACCAATATAGTGTCGTTTAATTGGTCTGGTTCCAAATCCTGCTCAGGAATTTTAGAAAAACTTTGAGTTTTCTCAGTGTCTTGACTTCAAAAACGATGATGTAAGAAAGTACATTCCCCCAAGCGTGTAATAAAATGTCGGAATGACTGGGAAATTATGCTGGGAAACATAAAGTTATAGACAGTTCCAGCAAAGAAAGAGGCCATTCGGCCTGGCGCGCTGCTTTCAAAGGGCAGTTGCGAATGATTGGTCAGGAGTGATATTTGTGTCAGTGTAAACAGTCGGCAGTAAAATCTCTCACATTACCACGGCAGACTTTCATCACTGAAAGCAACTGAACACGTCAAATTTTGCCGCGTTCATGTCGCATCTTTAACTTCCTGTTCTCCCTTTCAGGCATTTCCAGGTCTATCAAATATTATCCATGCGGAACGTTGTCCTGTTCCTCGTTCCACTAGGAGACTTACTGTGAGCGGGATAGAGTAACTGGCTCCATAGCTCAGTGGTTTAGAGCGCTCGTCTTGTAAACCAGGGGTCGTGAGTTCAATTCTCACTGGGGCCTGCAATTAATATTTATGAAATTTGGTGACAAGATAACCTTTGAGCAGAGCACTTTTAAAACATAAAAGCTGGAAATCCAAAACAAAAAAAAGCTGAAAAAACTCAGCAGGTCCGACAGTATTTGCGGAGAGGAACACAGTTAACGTTTCGAGTCCGTATGGCAACAAGATGGCAGATTGATTATAATGTAGGCAGGTGCGATTATGTTCACTTGGTTATAAAAATGAGAATAACAGAATGCATTTTAAAATGTGAGAAATTTGTAAGTGCCGATGTTCAAAGAAACTTGGCTGTGCTTGCACAAGCAATGTGGAAAGTTAGCATGCAGGATCAGCATGTTGGCCTTTATTGCAAGGGGATTGGAGAGCAAGATTAAAGAAGTCTTGCTGAGACGGCATCGGGAATCCCGTGTGCTGTTTTCATCTCCACATTTATAAAAGAATCGACTTGCATTGGGGACGGTGCAGGGAAGGTTCACTAAATTGGTCTCTGGAATGTGCTGGTTGTCCTACGATTTTATTCTCTGGAGTTTAGAAGAATGAAAACCAATCTGATTGAAACCTGTAAAATTCTGAGGGGGCTTGATAGGGTGGACACAGAGATTGCTTCCGCTGGTCAGGAAGTCTAAAACACTGGTCCACAGTCTCAGGGTAAATGGTCGATAATTTCGGGCTGAGATGAGGAGAAATTACTTCATCCAAAGGGTTGTGAATCTTTGAATTCTCTGCCCAGAGGGTTGTGGATGTTCCATCATTGAATACGCTTAAGGCCGGGATGGACAGATGTTTGGTCTCTCGGGGGACTAAGGGATATGGGGAATGGGCAGGATAATGGAGTTGAAGCTCAAGATCAGCCATGATCGAATTGAATGATGGGGCAAGCTCGATGAGCCGTGTGATCTTCTCCAGTTTCTATTTCTTGTGATCATATGTATAATAAAGACAGCAATTCATTCATGTTATAATAAAAACAGAAAGTATTGAAAGTTCTCAGCAGATCTGACAACAAATATGAAGGGAGAAACAGAATGAAGGTTTCGAGTCTAATTTGACACTTTTTCAAACCATAAATTGGCTGCTAGTTATGACATTTTGCACAACATCAAGACAGAATTGAACCCAGGTGGTGAAAGCACCGAGGCTGAACCACTAGAGAGTTAGCTTCCAACTGAAGGTTTAATGGTTTAAGAAAACCTAGGGTCAAGTAGACTCCCTCTCTTCCTGCTTCTACTCATATTACCGACATAATTCTGCTTTGTGTCCTTTGGCTACAAGGAAATGTTGTCCAAACTTTGCCAGCCCTGCTGTTATTCGGTAAATTCTCACACAAGTATTGCGTGTCTCCAAATATTGCGTGCAGTTCTGGAATCCGCATCATAGGAAGGGTGTGATTGCACTGGAGATAGTGCAGAGGAGATTTACCAAGTTGTTGCCTGGGCTGGAGAGTTTTAGTTATGAGGAGAGATTAGATAGGCTGGGGTTATTTTCCTTGGAGCAGAGGAGATTGAGTGGGGGCATGATTGAGGTGTATAAAATTATGAGGGGCATAGATAGAGTAGACAGGAAGGAACATTTCCCCTTGGTGGAGGGATCAATAACCAGGGAGCATATATTTAAGATAAGGGGAAGGAGGTTTAGAGGGGATGTGAGGAAGAATTATTTCACCCAGAGGTTAGTGGAAATATGGAACTCACTGCCTGAAAGGGTGGTAGAGGCAGAAACCCTCATAACATTTAAAAAGTATTTGAATGTGCACTTGCAATGCCATGGCATAGAAGACTATGGGCCTAGTGCTGGAAAATGGGATTAGAACAGTTAGGTACTTGTTTGACGGCGCAGATTCGATGGGCTGAAGGGCCTCTTTCTGTGCTGTAGACCTCTATGACTCTATGACTAAATGGATTTATGAATATTCATTTCAAATAACGCGAGAAGCTGAAACAAACATGTGCATAACATACAACCTATTAGAAAGATTGGGTTCAAAGCAACGAATAGAAATTGACTGTCAAATTGCATATATAGAACTGGAACACACCATCACAACGAAGGAATCCATTGTCTGTTAAAATGTTGCTCAGTGAAAATTTCAATCATCCTCCGCTGTGTAACATACAGGCACTGAGTCAATAAGCAGTCTCCACTCAAATAAACACAAAGGGTCAATCTCCTCTTGCAACTTTTCAACCTGTTGTTATTCTCTGTACCATTTACCATGAAGATACATAACGAAAGTGAATAAGGTTTGCGATTGTAAAAAATGTGTTCACCCCTCGGGGAACTGAACCACATTGAGACACACAGAAATATACAACGTGAGTGGTAGCGATCAAGGGTTTATCTCTAAGTACAGAAAAATTCTCAGAACGCAAGAATGGCATAAATTAGCTCAGTTTTGTATCATTTCTGACTGCAAATTCCGTGAATGCTTATGGATCAACAGAAATGAAGCAACACGAAGTGAAGCAGGAAAAACACACGGGATTGTTTGGAAGGTGCTGATTCCATTTAACCAATAGTTAATTCTGGAGGTAGCAAAACGAAGGAACAGCGAGAAGTCCAGTCAGCAGGACTCTAACCCACGTGGGGAGGCCCCAATGGATTTTAAACCCATCCCCTTAACCACTCAGCCACGGCTGCAGGCGTTATCCTAGCGTCATTGTTGTTCATGTAAAATCATGGAAAATCATGAAACAGCAGAGAATGAGGGTATTCAGCCCCACCTATTCCCAGTCACCCTGCAATTCCTACAGCCTCCCTTGTTCTACCCACCAAGATGAACTACATCATATGTCAAATACCCCAAGCCTATTCTAAGGGATTTGATGAAACGTCTGAAAGACAAACCAACTGAAACTTTGGCAATGGTGGGATTAAAATCCATGACTTAATAGGAACTGGTGCTTAAATACAGAGCCTGAGACCACTTGCATACGCTACTGCTGGCAATATGACAGCAACCATTGCCTTTTTTGGTAACGGTACTGAATTAGAACGTAACAAATAGCAACAGGAATAGACCATTTTGTCTTTCGAGCCCCTCACTGTACCATATAATCAGACCCAAAAACCACATATAGAGACCATTCAGCCGGGTCAGAGGAACATAGGCCATTCAGCCCTTTGACCCTGCTCAACCATTCGATAAGATCAAGGCTGATCCGGTTGTGGTCTCAACTCCACTTTCCTGTCTGTCTGTCCGTACCCACCCCCACCCTCACCGCTCCCCATAACCCTTGACTCCCTTCTCTACCAAAAATCTGTCTAAATCAGCCTTGAATAAATTTAATGACCCAGCCTCCACTGCTTTCTGGAGAAAAGTCCGCAGACTAACGGCCCTCTGAAAAAACAAAAAAAACTCTTCATCTGCGTCTGAAAAGGGAGGCCTCTTACTCTTCTGGAATTAACTCACCTGGCCCCTCTCCCCTAACTTTTCCCTGGACATGTTGCAGTATTTGGTCCAATTCCCTTTTGAATTCCGCTGCTGAATCTGCCATCCCCACATTCTCTATCTAACCCAGCCGCCGGATCCATCCCTCCCAGGTCGCCATGTGGAAATGCATGGTGACCCTATACTGAAGAACAGGTCCCAGACATACTCAGCTACTTGACAACAGAACAACATGAAGTGACTATTGTGGAAAATTGAATGAGACAACATTTTAAATCATCAAGATATTGACACACACTCCATAAAGAAACTGGCTTTCAAACAATCAGGATAGAATTAAACACACCAGTACCTATCAGAGGGAGTAACATTAAAGTGAAGAGGGAAACAAAATCTAGATTTAGAAAATATCCACAAGGTGGATGAAGGTGAATAGTGAGCTAGAGAATCTTTAAAGTCCGTGCATGAACTTCTGTTTGAACCAGATGTATTTACCAATGTCAATAATTTAAAATTGTGTGAGATGATCTGCAGGTGGGGAGGATGAATCTCAGTCGATAGTTATCACATTTAGTGGATAAAGTTTTCACATTTACTCTTGGTGGCAGCTCAAGGGTTTGTGTTGCTGATTCTGATCATTCTAGTGGCTTTAGTATGTTATCCACGGTTTGTCATAAAGAAATTAGGAAAACAAGCTCGTAGCTTAGAAATAGTGAGGTTAGTCAGAAATCAGTTGTGAGAAATCAATAAGGATATTCCCTTCTCAAGGTGGGGAGATCTGTAAGAAATCACTGTCAAATAACCTTATAAAATCTTCAGAAGTGTATTGAATATTGTACGAATGGCCCTACCTCCCCCTCTCACTCTCGCTTAGGAACAAAGATTCCTGGCTTGAAAAACATAGGAAAACATATCCCAATGTTACCTCATAGGGATGGACTCGTGAGTTAAGGAACGGAATTTGTACTGGTGACTGAAGACAATGGCTTTGATCTACCCAATTCTTAAAAGGAGCAAATTTGTGCTCATCCTGTATGGAATGTTGGATAAGCAGTTTGATAATTTAGTAACAGTGGAGGAATGGAGAGGATGGTGGTGAGGTAGAGCTGCGTGTTGTCAGTGTCCATGTGAAAACTAACATGGTGCTTTTGGATGACGTCACCTAGTGGCAGCATGTAGATGAGAAATAGGAGGTCTCAAGGATAGATTCTTTTTTTAGGATGGATGATGACGGTGGATTTAAAGGTGAGAGGGACAGTACCAGAAGAGAGGGAAAAAATCATGAACAATATCAGCCAACATGGAAAAGTTGAATGGTCAGCAGTTCAGTGGGAATAGGGTCACTGGAGCAGAAGGCGAGTCTCATGGACAAGATGAACACTGAAAGGTTATGAAGGGAAATAGGAAACTGGAGAAAGATCTGAGTTCAGAGCTCGGACATGGGGGATCTTTAGAGAAAGTTGACCCGGTGAACTAGTGGGAGGGAGGGAAGCAGCAGAGGCATCTGATCGGATTGACTCAATCTTAGTGACAAAGAAGCTCCATGAGCTCCCCACACTTGCTGTTGGAGGTGAGAACAGAACAGGCAGGGGAGAGAGAGAGCACTTCAAAAGGAACTAACTTCTGTAGAGAAATGAAAAAGGCTCGACACACGGTGTGTTTGACACAAAGCTAGTTTATTTGACTTTAATCCAGAATTTTAACCCCTATAACTGGGTTGGAGTTTATTAACATCAGCAGAAACAGACCCTATAGAACATGGTTCAGTCCCAAATGTGATTAACAGCAAAATCCAATCACTGTAATTACTTGTCAACTTGAGTTAATGTTTCGAGTCCATGTGACTCTTCTGAAGAAGAGTCTATGTGGACTCAAAACGTAAACTTTGTTTTTCTGTTCACAGATGCTGCCAGACCTGCTGAGTCTTTCTACACTTTGTTTTATTTCAGATTTCCAGCATCTGCAGTGTTTTGTCTTTATACTTGTGAACTGGTTGTTATCTCTGCAGTGTGGATGAACTACCAAATGACTTGCCACACTCGGAGCGTGAGAACAGCCTCTCCCCAGTGTAAATTCACTGGTGTACAGTGAGGTCAGAGGATTGCAGGAACCCAGGCCCATTGTGAGAGCACCTCAACGGTCTTTCGTCAGTCTGAACATGTTAATAAGGCATCAGTTGCCTGGAACATTTCTAGCCCTTCCCTCAGTCCGGGCTTTTAAAAGGCCTCATCAGTGTGAACTCACTAGTGTGTCTGCAGATGGGATAACTGAGTGAATCCCTTTCCACAGTTGGAGCAGTTGAACGGTCTCTCGTCAGTGTGAACATGTTGACGGGAACCAATGAACATTCTCCACTCTCACAATCCGCCGCTTCCGGCTTCCCTCCGGCACCAACCTCAAGCAAAGAGAGCAGGAGACTCTGAGCATGCGCCATCCACCCGGACAACCCGCGGCAGATAGAGCGGTTTCTGAGGCGCGCAGGATTGTTGGTAATCAGGCCGCCATTAGACACCGCTTCTCAGTTAATCTTTGTCTGAATCTGGGAAAGCAAGGGGAAGGTTCTGTTCGCATCGGGATGGAAAATAAGAAAGATCAAGTTCCAACTCCTGCCATTCAGACTAGAGATGATCAGGGACGAAAAGGAGGATTTACACATGGGGGCAAAGGGCATAACCGAGAGTCGAAATGAATACTTTGCAACTGCCTTTAGCAAGGAAGAAAATGCTACACAGAACATGGTGAAAGAGGAGGTGATTCAGATTCAGAAAGGTTTAAAATTGAATTAGAGGAGATATTAGATAGGTTATCTATATTTAAAGTTGTGAAACAAAAACAGAACATTCTGGAAAAACTCAGCAGGTCTTACAGCATCTGTGGAATGAAAAGAAAAATAATGTTTCCAGTCCGTATGACTTACTGTTTTGTTCTCCCTCCACAGATGCTGTTAGACCTACTGAGTTTTTCCAGCATTTTCTGCTTTTGTTTCAGGATTCCAGCATCCACAGTATTTTCCTTTTACTTTAAAGTTGTGAAATCACCTGAGCCAAATGAGATGCACCCAAGGATCATGGGAGAAATAAGAGTGAAAGTCACAGAGGCGCTGGCCATAATATTTAATTGTGCCTCAGACTCAGGTGCCAAAGGGCTCGAAAATTGCAGAAGTTACACCCTTGTTCCAGAATAGGTGTAAGGATAAGCCCAGCAACTGCAGGCCAATTACTTTAACTTCAGTGGTGAGAAACTTCTAGAAACTATAATTTGGGCAAAGTTAACAGTCACATGGACAAATGCAGGTTAATAAAGGAAAAACAACATGGGCTTCTTAAGAGAAAATCATGTTTAACTTCCTGGAGTTTTTTGAAGAGGTAACAGAGAGGGTTGATGAGGGCAATGCTCTTGATATAGTGTACATGGACTTTCAAAAGGCATTTGGTACAGGGCTGCACAACAGACTTTTAAGCAAAGTTATAGCTCGTGGAATAAATGGGACAGTAGCCACATGGATACAGAATTGGCTCAGTGGAAGGAAACAGAAAGTAGTTAATGGATGTTTTTCAGGCTGGTGGAAGGTTTGTAATGGTGTTCCCCAGGGGTCAGTGTTGGGACTCGGGCTTTTCCTGAAATATATTAATGACCTAAATCTTGATGTAAAGGGAAACATTTCAAAGTTTGCAGAAGATACAATAGGGGTTGAAGGAGAAAAGGACCTGGGTGAATATGTCCATAAGTCATTGAATGTGGCAGGAGAGTGATTGAGAGAGTGATTAATAAAATATACAGTATCCTGGGTTTTATTAATAGGGGCAGAGAGTAGAAGGGCAAGGAGGTCATGTATAAGTCACTCGCTTGGCCTCAGGTGGTTTATTGCATCCATTTCTGGGGACCACACTTCAGGAAGGATGTGACGGCATTGGAGAGGGTGCAGAAAAGATTCACAAGCTTGATTCCAGGAAGGAAGGACAGCTCATAAGAAGACAAATTGGAGAAATTATGACTGTTTTCATTAGAGAAAAGAAGGCTGAGAGGATATTTGGCAGAGTTATTCAAAATCAAGTGGGGGCTGCACAGAGTATATAAGGAGAAACTGTTCCCACTCATCAAAGGATTGAGAACAGGAGGGCATAGTTTTAAAGTGATCAGTAAAATAATCAACAATGATATGAGAAAAATCCTTTCACGCAGTATCTGGTTAGGGTCTGGAATGCTTTGTGTGGGAGTATGGTGGAGGCAGGTCCAATTGAAGCATTCAGGCAGGAATTAGGCTGTTATCTGAAAAGGGAGAATATATAGGTTTATGGGGAAAAGGCAGAAGAATAGGACTAGTTGAGTTGCTCATTCAGAGAGCCAGTGCAGACACGATGGGCCAAATGGCCTCCTTCAGCCCCAAACCAAATCTATATTGTGGTAGAAATTATTGGTTCATTCTGACAGTCAATCTCTATCAATATGTTTGTAACAGAGCAACATCCCATTGTTCTCCCAGCTTTACATTCTAACAGGAAGTTCCAGGTGTTTGTAGCGCTGTGATCTTGTGGTGTAGACAATGTTATTGTCCACACCACAAGATCACACATCAATCTTGTGGAAAGGGTCTGATACATCAAGAGTGATATGGTCTGCAAAATACAATCTGTGTGAGTCATTGGAATATGATTGTGTATAGTTCAATGAGATCTGACCACTCACTGAGTCCGTATAAGTGTAACTTAGATACACACAGCTTTTATCATAGTTCAGTAAGATCTGACTACTTAATGAGTGAGTCTGTATGAGGGTGAGATTCTGCTAACATAGGCATTGCAAATTAAGAATGACAAGGTCCATCTCCTACCATTTGCATCCTGCAATAATGGACCTGTTGGCAAAATCTTTGTAATGAATCTGTTTCAATAAGTCTGTCACAAACTAACACCCTGTTGTTCTGCTGTGCTTTATATTTTAATGGGCATTAGCAGACATTTTTATTGCTATGAGCTTGGGTAGTGGCTATGTCTTCACTCTTCTCTGTTGATCTCATCAAGAAGGGCTGCTGCAGAAAGAAGGACTTGGTCTGTCAGACGCGGTCACTGTGAAAGTGATAATGAAACATCTGTGTGTCAAAGTTCAGTGACACCTGATCATTACCGAGTGTGAGTCTATGAAAATGTAACTCAAATAATCTCAGCTCCTGCAGGTGATTCTCTGGCTACAATTACATAGATAAGAAAGGAGTCAGGAGCATGTAGTCCCACCCAGCTGGACACCAGTGCAGAAGCATTGGGGGAGGATGGTTCGGTCAATGGTGTCAAAGACCACAGACAGGCCAAGAAGGACAATGAGGGAGAATTTACCTTTGAACATTCACAGAGGATGTAATTTTTGACTTTGATGAGTGCTGTTTCAATATGGTGGCAGGGGCAGTTTTCTTAATGGTGGGATTGAACCATGGAGTTTCATGAAAGATTGGCATGGATTTTGGAGGTGACCAGGACTTCGGAGAGAAAAGGGTGGAGAGAAATGGGGAGATAGTTTGCAAGGGCATTGGGGTCAAGGATTGGTTTTATTGAGGAGGGAGTGGTGATGGCAGATTTGAAGGAGAGGGAAATTGCTTCAAAGGAACTAACTTGTGTTCGAAATATTAAAAAGACTCAACGCACTGTGTTTAACACAAAATTGATTTATTTGATTTTTATACAGAATATTAACCGGAATGACAGGGCTGGGGTTTATTAACATCAGCAGAAACAGACCCCAATGAACATGTCCTGGATGTGATTAACAGCAAAATCCAATGCAGTTACTTATGAAATCACTGGTGTTTCACCCGGTTAGCCGACCGAGTGTTGGAAGTGATTCACTCAGAGCAGGTGAACAGTCTCTCCCCAGTGTGAACTCGCTCATGCGTCAGCAGGTGGGATGACTCAGTTGAATCCTTTCCTACACTTGGAGCATCTGAACGGCCACTCCCCAGTGTGAACTCGCTGGTGTGCAGTGAGTTGAGATGATCGCCTGAACCCAGTCCCACAGTGAAAGCACCCGAACGGTCTCTCATCAGTGTGGACACCAGTTACCCAGAACTTTTAAAGCACTACTCGCAGTCTGGGCATTTAAAAGGCCACTCGGCAATATGAATTTGTTGATGTGTCTGTTGGTGGGATGACTGAGTAAATCTCTTCTCACACTCGGAGCAGCTGAACAACTTCTTCCCATGTGAATTCGCTGGTGTCTCAGCAGGGTGGATAACTGAGTGAATCCCTTCCCACACTCCGTACAGGTGAATGGCCTCTCCTCAGTGTGTGTGCTGGTGTATGGTGAGTTCAGATAAATGCCTGAACCCAGTCCCACAGTGAGAGCACCTGAACGGTCTCTCATCAGTGTGAACACGCTGGTGCACCAGCAGGTTGGATCAATCAGTGAATCCCGTCTCACATTCGGAGCAGGAGAACAGCTTTTCCCCAGTGTGAACCCGCTGGTGTATCACCAGGCTGGATGACTGAGTGAATCCTTTCCCACAAAAGGAGCAAGTGAATGGTCTCTCCCCAGTGTGAACTCGTTGGTGTGTGAGCAGATTGGATGAATTAATGAATCCCTTCCCACACTCTGGGCAGGTGAACAGCCTCTCCCCAGTGTGACTGTCCTGATGAGTTTCCAGCTGAACTGTATAAGTGAATCCCTTCCTGCAATCTGCACATTTCCACAGCTTCTACCTGTTGTGACTGTATTTATGTTCTGACAGGCCAGATGATTTGCTAAAACCTCGTCCACACACAGAACATGTGTACGGTTTCTCCCCACTGTGAACGGTGCTTTTTCCTTCCATGTTCAAAATCTGATGATATTCAGGTTACGATAAATTGGGTGAGTCCATCAGATCCTGATGTGATGTTTTGTTTCACTTCCCCAAATTAAAATCCTCCCCTTCTAATACCCTGTGAAATTGATTTAAAACAGAAAAAAGGGAGTAAGAGAGAACCCACAAAAACACAAAGGCACGTTGTGAAATTGAGCTGAATGAATCTGGGAATTTGTGGGGCCGGCACTAGGAAAAAGTGACCATGAAAACTGCTGGATTGCCATAAAAACCCAACTGGTTCACTAATGTCCTTCAGGGAAGGGAACGTGCCACCCGGTCTGGGCCTACACAAGACTCTGGACTCCATCGGAGCAAATAACAGAGCGAGGTGGGAGGGGCACTGGATAAAGCAGAGGGATAAACTCTAAATCTCCATCCCTGGAAGGACCAGGGTAACAGGTGTATGTGAACACCATCACCTCCAAGTTCCCCTCCAAGTTACACACCGTCCTGACTTGTCTGACATTCAGTACTGGATGAACAGAAATTTCCTCTATGTAAATATTGGGAAGACTGAAGCCATTGTCTTCAGTCCCCGCTACAAACTCCACTCCATAGCCACTGGCTCCATCCCTCAACCTTGCTGGGAGTTGGAGTGGACGGACCCGTGGGAGATACTCGGGAGCTGAGAAGTGCCGATAAATATATTACGGGGATTCGAGTGAGGCCTACCTTGCTGGGAGTCAGAGCTTAGCGGACCTGCAGGAGACAGTGGGGAGCTGAGCAACACCTACAAATACAGACCAGGAATTTGAGTGAGGAACGCCTATAAATACAGACGGGGTATTTGAGTGAGGAACGTCTATAAATACAGGGTGAGGATTTGAGTGAGGAATGTGTATAAATAAAGAGTGAGGATTTCAGTGAGGAACGCCTATAAATACAGACAGGGTATTTGAGTGAGGAACGCCTATAAATACAGATGGGGTATTTGAGTGAGGAACGTCTGTAAATACAGACGGGGTATTTGAGTGAGGAGTGTCTATAAGTACAGACGGGGTATTTGAGTGAGGAACGTCTATAAATACAGATTGGCGATTTGAGTGAGGAACGTCTATAAATACAGACGGGTTATTTGAGTGAGGAACGTCTATAAATACAGATTGGGGATTTGAGTGAGGAACGCCTGTAAATACAGATTGGGGATTTGAGTGAGGAACTTCTATAAATACAGACCGGGGATTTGAGTGAGGAACGTCTATAAACACAGACGGGGGATTTGAGTGAGGAATGGGCTGTTTCACTGTTGCAGCTGCTGTGAGGCAGCAGGAGAGGGGGGAAAGAGGCAACTGTGATGTCACAGGAAGCTGGTACAGCTTGGTCAGTAAGTGCTCAGTCTAAGGGACAGTGTGTGAGAAACCAGCTTAGGACAGGCGAGTTCAGGTAGATCTATAAATAAAAATAACTTTACAATAATAAACCAAAATTTGAAAACTTTAAAATTCAAATAAAACAACAAAGATTTTAAACAAGCAGTAAAATAGAGTTACTTAAATAAACATCTAATACACATACCTTGTAGTTAAGAAGCATATAATCTTTAGTAGTCAGTGTTACTAGCATTCAGTAAACACAGTAAATTGTAGCATGCATAGGAAGAAAGTAATTAAAGTTAATTAATTAAATAACATAAGTTAGAATGGTAGGACAGGGGTTATGTTGCAGCTGTGAGATGTGGGAGCTTTTGGACGCCAAGGCGATCCATGACAAACACGTTTGCAGGAAGTGTAAGCAGCTTGAGGAATTCCGGATCAGGATTATTGATCTGGAAACCGAAATGCAGACACTGTGCAACATAAGGGACGGGGAGAAATACCTGGATACTTTGTTCCAGAAGACAGTTACCTTAGAAGAGGGTCATCTGTTTTGATCAGCAATGAGGGACAGGATGATGTGACTGTTAGTGAGGCAGGTAATGGGACTGAGCAGGCAGGAGTGGAGGAGCCTCAGACTTTGCAAGTGTCAAACAGGTTTGAGGTGCTCACATCCTGTGTGGATGAAAGCGAAATGTGCAAAGTGGATGAGCTGGCTGGCCATGACACTGTGGTACAGGAAGCCATTCACGCAGGGGGAGCAAAAACGAATGTAGTGGTAGTAAGGGATAGTATAGTGAGGGCATTGACACTGTTTTCTGCAGCCAAAAGTGAGAGTCCAGACGGCTGTGTTGCCTGCCCAGTGCCAGGGTTCGAGACATCTGCTCAGGGCTGGAGAGGGACTTGCAATGAGGGAGAGAATCCAGTTGTCATGGTCCATGTACGTACCAATGACATAGGTAGAACTAGGAAAGAGGTTCTGTAAAGTCAGTATAGGTACCAAATTATGTAGCAGAAACTCAAAGGTAATAATCTCTGGATTATTACCTGAGCCACGTGCAAATTGGCATCGGGCAAATAAGATTAGCGAGACCAATGCGTGATTCAAAGATTGGTGTGAGAGAACTGGCTTCCGGTTTGTGGGGCACTGGTATCAGTGCTGGGGAGAGTGGGGGCTGTACCGTTGGGACGGTTTACCCCTGAACCGTGCTGGGATGAGTGTCCTCACAAATCGCATAGCTGGGGAAGTAGAGAAGGCTTTAAACTAAATGAGAGCAGTGAGGGATCAAGCTTGGGTAGAGGTAGCAATTCAAGGTGTAGATTCAAGACAGGAGAGCAAAATAGTAACATGAGAAATGATGGTCAGAGAAAGGCAGGAAAGGACTGAGAGAAAAAACCTAAGAATAAATCAACAGTCAAGACTAGACGCTACAACGGTAACAAAAAGACAAGACTGAAGGCTCTCTATCTGAATGCACGTAGCATTCAAAACAAAGTAAATGAATTGATGACCCACACAGAAGTAAATAAATATGATCTGATAGTAATTATGGAGACGTGGCTGCAGGACAACTAAGATTGGGTCCTAAATATTGAGGGGTACATGACATTCAAGGAGAATAGGAAGCTAGGTAAAGGTGGAGGGGTAGCATTGTTAATTAAATAGGGCATTGGTGCAATAGTTAGAGATGACCTTGGATCAGGAGATCAGGATGTAGAATCGGTTTGGGTGCAGATGAGGATTAGTAGGGGAAAAATAGTCATTAGTGGGAGTGGTAGACGGGCCCCTAACAGCAGCCATAGTGTAGGACAAAGTATTCAAGAGAAAATATTGTATGCTTGTGATAAAGGGACGGCAATAATCATGGGTGATTTTAATCTACACATTAACTGGAAAAATCAGATTGGCAGTAATAGCCTGGATGAGGAGTTCTTAGAATTCTTCTGAGATAGTTTCTTAGAGCAGCATGTTCAGGAGCCAATCAGAGAGCAGGTTATATTTGACTTGGTATTGTGTAATGTAACAGGATTAATTAATAACCTCAGAGTAAGGGCACTGTTAGGTAGCAGCGAGCACAATATGGTTGAATTTTACATCCAGTTCGAAAGGGAGAAGAGTGGGTCAAAGACTAGTATCTTAAACTTAAATAAGGGCAACTATGTGGGGATGAAAGCTGAGCTAGCTGAAGTGATCTGGGAAACTAAGCTAGAGGATAGATGAATAGGGAAGCAGTGACAGATATTTAAGGGGATATTTCAAAGTATTCAGAATGAGTACATCCCGACCATAAAGAAAAATTATAAGGGGAGGACCCACCATCTGTGGCTAGCTAAAGAAGTTAAGGAAAGCATCAAACTTAAGGAAAAAGCATACGACTCCACAAAGATGAGCAGCAGGACAGATGATTGGACAGAATATAAAGAACAGTCGAAAATGGCTAAAAGGTTAATCAGGAGAAAGAAATTAGAGTGTGAGAGGAAGTTTGCTAGAAATGTAAAAATGGATAGCAAGTGTTTCTACAGGTGCTTAAAAAGGAAAAGAGTGAGCAAAGTGAGTGTTGGTCCTCTAGAGGGTGACAGTGGGGAGTTAATAGTAGATAAGGAAATGGTGGAGGAAATGAATAATATTTTGCTTCTGTGTTCAATATAGAGGATAGAAAAACCATTCCAGTAATAGCTGCAAATCAGAAGGTGACAGGAAAAAGGAACTTGGTGAAATTGAAATCACTGGGGAAATGGTACTGAGCAAATTGAAGGAGCTGCTGATGTCAAGTCTCTGGGACCCAATGAACTAAATCCTAGGGTCTTAAAAGAGGCGGCTAATGCGGTAGTCGGTGCGCTGGTGTTAATTTTCCAAAATTCGCTCGATTCTGGAAAGGTTCCGTCAGATTGGAAAGAAGCAATTATAACCCCTCTATTCAAGAAGGTAGGGAGGCAGAAAACAGGAAACTATAGGCCAGTTAGCTTGACGTCTGTCGTGGGGAAGTTATCAGAATCAATCAATAAGGAGGTTATAGCTGGGCACTTAGAAGAGCTCAAGGCAATCGGGAAGAGTCAGCATGGTTTTGTGAAAGGAAAATCCTGTTTAACCAACTGATTGGAGTTTTTTTGAAGGAGTAACATGCGCAATGGATAAAGGGGAGCCTGTAGATGTACTGGACTTGGATTTCCAGAAGTCATTTGAGAAGGTGCCACATCAAAGATTATTACGGAAAATAAAAGCGCATGGTGTAGGGGGTAACTTATTAGCATGGATAGGAGATTGGCTGGCTGGCAGAAAGCAGAGAGTATGTGTAAATGGGTCTTTTTCTGATTGGCAGGATGTGACGAATGGAGTCCCACAGGGGTCTGTGCTGGGGCCTCAACTTTTTATGATTTACATCAATGACTTAGATGAGGGGAGTGAAGACATGGTAGCGAAATTGGCAGATGGCACAAAGATAGGTAGAAAAGTATGTTGTGAAGAGGACATGAGGAGGTTGCAGATGGATGTAGATAGGTTGAATGAGTGGCCAAAGATCTGGCATGAATGTGAAGTTGGTCACTTTGGCAGGAAGAACAAAAAAGCAGAGTATTGCTTAAATGGAGAATGGCTGTTTAATTCTGAGGTGCAGAGGGACCTAGGTGTTCTAGTAAATGAGTCACAAAAAGTTTGTATGCAGGTACAGCAAGTAATTAATAAGGCTAATGGAATGCTATCCTTTGTTACGAGAGGGGTTGAACATAAAATTAAGGATGTTATGCTTCAGTTATACAGGACCACACCTTGAATACTGTGTGCGGTTTTGGTCTCCTTATTTAAGGAAGGATATAATTGCATTGGAGGTGGTTCAAAGGATGTTCACTAGATTGATATCTGGAATGAGCAGGCTGTCTTACGAGGAAAGGTTGGACAGCCTGGGCTTGTTTCCACTGGAGTTTAGAAGAGGGAGGAGTGATTTGATTGAAGTATAGAAGATCCTGAATGGCCTTGACAAGGCGGACATTGAAAGGATGTTTCCTCTTGTGGGTGAGTCCAGAACTAGGGGTCACTGTTTCAAAATTAGGAGGTTGCCCTTTTAGGACAGAGATTAGAAGAATTTATTCTCTCAGAGGGTTGTGCGCCTTTGGAATTCTCTGCCTTAGAAGGTGGAGGAGGCGCGATCATTGAATATTTTTAAGACACAGGTAGATAGATTCTTGTTAGGCAAGGGAATCAAAGGTTATCGAGGTTAGATAGGAATGTGGAAATTCAAACACAAGAAGATCAGCCATGATCTTATTGAATGGCATAGCAAACTTGAGAGGCCAAATGGTCTGCTCCGTTCCTATTCCATATGTTCTTATGGTGTCTCTCCAGTGTGAATTCGCTGGTGTATTCACAAGTGGGTTGACTGAGTGAAACCCTTCCCACACTCAGAGCAGGTGAATGGTCTTTCCCCAGTATGAAACCGCTGGTGTATTCGCATGTGGGATGGCTGAGTGAAACCCTTCCCACACTCAGAGCAAGTGAACGGTGTATCTCCACGTGAATTCGCTGGTGTGTTTGCAGGTGGGATGACTGAGTGAAACCCTTCCCACATTCGGAGCAGGTGAATGGTATCTCCCCACTGTGAACTCGCCAGTGTATCAGCAGGTCAGATGACTGAGTGAATCCCTTCCCACACTCAAAGCAGGTGAACGGCCTCTCCCCAGTGTGACTGCGCCGATGGATTTCCAGCTGAGATGGGTAATTGAATCCTTTCCCACAGTCCTCACATTTCCACGGTTTCTCCATGGTGCGAGTGTCCATGTGTCTGTCCCGGTTTGATGATCAGTTGAATCCTTGTCCAAACAGAGAACATGTGTACAGTCTCCCCCACTGTGAATGGTGTGATGTTTTTTCAGGCTGTGTAACTGGTTAAAGCTCTTTCCACAGTCAGTTCACTGGAACACTCTCACTCGGGTGTGTGTGTGTCTCGGTGCTTTTCCAGTCACACTGATGTTTGAAATTTTTTCCAACAGACAGAACAGGCAAACATTTCTCCTTCCACATTCAAAAACCGATGATATTCAGGTCCCGATGAATCGAGTGACTCTGTCAGATCTTGATGTGATGTTTGGTTTGAGTTCCCCCTCTGTAAATCCTCCCCTTCCGATACCTGTAAAAGGAGTTTACAAAAGTGATCACTATAAGAACAGGATTGAAATTCAGAGCAGACAATTCTCATTTCTATGGAACATTATTTCATGTCTTCTTCTCCCAAAGCTGCAAATCCCTGTCCCACACACTCTCCCTCCTCCCTGTGCTGAAGCCAAACAGAGTTTTGGATAATTCTTCCTGTATCTTTTTAAGAAATTTGTCCAACTGAAGATAACAATATGTTTGATCATTCACTCCAGTACTTGTGACAAAACATTAATCTGAAACCCCCTGACCGACCATGCAGAATAGCAGATGTTAACCTTGTGTCCAAACCTTATTGTGTGGAGATTTAATGAGTGATTGTGAAGGTGGTTTCTCGAAACCTCCCAGGGTTTCCTTCCTTCCTTCTCTCCCTCTCTAACTATGTTAAACCGTGGGATCAGTCTCATGGCCCATTCTGGTTACTGCTTCTCTTCCTGATGACTAATTAACTCCAGTTATATACTGAGAAGACTGAAGACACTGTTTTCAATCCCTGCTTCAATCTCCATTTCCCAGGTACAAACTCCACCTCTCTCCCTGGGAACAGTATGAGATTAAGCCAGTCTGTTCACAACCTTGATGTTACATTTGATCTCGAGATGAGCTTTTGACCTCATATCTGTGCCATCTCTAAGATAGCCTGTTTCCACCCGACCTCACCCTGTCTCAATGCTTCTGCTGCTGAAACTCTCACCCCTGCCGTAGTTACCTCCAGACCTGAACAACTATCCCAACACATTCCTGGCTGGTCTCCCACATTCTACTCTCCGTAAATATGAAGCCATCCAAAAGACTGCTGTCCATGTCTACACTCGTAGCAAGTCCTGTTTCACTATCACCCCTCTGCTTCCTGACCTGCCTTGGCTCCCAGTCAAGCAACAACTTGATTTTAAAATTCTCATCCTTGTTTTCAAATCCCTCCATGGCCATTCCCCTCCCTTTCTCTGTAATCTCCTCCAGCCCCATTACCCTCTGAGATATCTGCACTGCTCGAATTCTGGCCTTGCACATTCCCTATTTTATTTGCTCCAGCATTAATGACCATGCCTGAAGTTCCCTCGTTCCCAAACTCTGAAATTCTCTCCCTAAACAGTGCAGTAGAGGCCGGGATGCTAAATAAATTTAAGGAGGAAGTAGACAGATTTTTAATTAGTAATGGGTTGAAAGGTTATGGGGAGAGGGCGGGAAATTGGAGTTGAGGCCAAAATGAGATCAGCCATGATCGTATTGAATGGCGGGGCAGGCTCGAGGGGCTGAATTGCCTCCTTCTGCTCCTAGTTCTTATATACACCTCTCCCTCTGTCTACCACATTTCCCCCCTTTAAGTCACTTGAGTATTGCTAAAAAAAAGACATTCTGTCAAAACTTTTATTTTGTACTCATCAGGACAGATGCAAGAACACTGAATTTCAAAGATTATCAGTCGGGCTCATAATGTGGCTCACTTTTGCTTGCTATAAGCTGCATGTATTCATACACAGGGAACTGTCCACTGCAGGCAGAAGGTGCATGTCCAGGGATGGGGCCTTTTGTTGAATTTAACAAAAGCATGGAGGATGATAGCTCTTTGGTGCATTTTCCATGGTAATGCCTTGACCAATCAGAGCTGACTGGCCAACCAGTCAACACCCTTTCCTCGTGCAGCATAAATTGTTGTTCGCTGAGAAATTTGATTTTTTTGCATCTGTCCAGATGAGTGCAACATGAAATATCAGGAAATATGTCTCCCTTTTTCAGCAATACTTAAATTCTGTGCTGCTGAGTGACTGTGGGTTTATAATTCTATTGTTGCTGATCTGAAACTCCTGGTGAACACACATTTTATGAATGTCTCCCTCAGGCTGTTGTTCATTGTCCCCGTGAGGATGGCGGCCGCGCATGCGCCCGTCCCGTCTTTGCCCCATAAAGATGGCGGCCGCGCATGCGCCCGTCTCCGACATTACCCTATAAAGATGGCGGCCGTTAACTCGGGCCTTCCTCCCGCAGCGCCGAGCAAACCCGAGACCGGTGGCTTCTTATTGAGGGTTTGGGGCTGGTACAGTAAGTTTATGAAGTTTCCAAACTCACCCGCCGGCCCTATCTCTGTTCACAGGTTTCTTTTCGGCCCTGGATCCGCACTCGGTCTTTGTTAAACCCGGATTTTAAATCCGCTCGTTCGAGCTCTCTTCCCGTCTGTCTCCACGGACTACGCATGCTCCGACTCCAAATGATTGGCGGCAGCTCCGGACCAATAGACAAAAGGGGCGGAGCTGGAGGACCGAGCTGGAGCAGTTGGTCCTCCAGCCAATCGGAATGAATGAGGGACGGAGCCTGTTGGGAGTGGAGCATGCGCAGTGAGTGCGCGGGACCGGGACGAAAGCGGTGGAATTTAAAGTCCAGCGAGTGAGAAAGGGCCGAGTGCAGGAGAGGAATGGAGCCGGAGGGTGGACTGGGAGGATTCACAAACACCCGGTGTAGGACTCCAAGCCCGGATTACAAACTCCCGGAGCCCAGTTTACACCGAGTGTTTGGAAACTCCTTTTACAGGGGGTTAGAAGGGGAGGATTTACACACAGCAAACTCCAACCCAGAGAAATGTTTGTCCCTTTGGACTGACCTGCTGAAACACATTGAATTAACACTGGCGAGAGGCTGTTCAGTTGCTCACAGTGTGGTAAGAGGTTCAGGACATAATCCCACCTGCTGAGACACTAGCGCATTCACACTGACAAGAGACCTTTTAAATGACCAGAGTGTGAGAAGTGCTTTAAAAGGTGTGGGGAACCTTGCGGGGAGATTTGCTTGTGCTGTCGATGGGCTCTTAAACTAATTTGGCATGGGGGTGGAATACTGAGTGGAGGTATAGTAGGGGGTGATGTACGTACAAGTATATAAGAAAAAACAAGTCAGTCTGGAAGGCAGGGTGTACATAGTCAAGTTAAGGCACAAGGCAACATGGCAAGGCTGGATGACATTTATTTTAATTTAAGGAGTGTTGTGAGTAAGGCAGATGACTTGCAGATGCTGATTAACACATGGGGATATGATATCATTGCTATCACGGCGACATGGCTGAGGGAGGGGCAGGACTGGCAGCTCAATATTCTGACGTATAGAATCTTCAGGTGAGACAGGAGGTTGTAAAAGAGATGGTGGTGTCACAATATTGATCAAGGAGTCAATTACTGCAGTAAGGAGGGATGGTATCTTAGAAGGTTACTTAAATCAGGCCGTATAGGCAGAACTTAAAAACAAAAAGGGGGCAATCACATTGTTGGGAGCATACTATAGACCCCCAAACAGTCAGGAAGAATTGAAGGGCAGATATGTAGGCAAATCTCAGAAGTGTCAAAATAATAGGGTAATAATAGTCGGGGATTTCAACTTCCCCAATATTAACTGGGATAGACAAAGTGTGAAAGACTTTGAGGGGGCTGAATTCTTCAAATGTATCCAGGAGAGATTTTCAAGCCAGCACATAAAAAGTCCTACAAGGGAGGTGCTGGACCTTCTTTTAGAGAACAAAGCTGGGCAAGTTGTATAAGTGTCAGTGGGGGAGCAGTTCAGTGATAATGACCATAACTCAGTAAGATCTAAGTAGTTATGGAAAAGGACGAAGATGGATCGAAAATAAGGGTTTTGAATTGGGGGAAGGCCAATTTCAATATGATATGACAGGACCTGGCCAAAGTGGACTGGGAGCAGCTACTTGTAGGAAAATCTACATCAGAGCAGTGGGAGTCATTCAAAAAGGAAATAGTGTACAGGGCCAACACTTTCCCACAAAGGACCAACAAGTCCAGAGAAACCGAGATGTTGAGGAATTGACAGGATTAGTTAAGGGGGGGAAAAATGGGAAGCTTATGGTACATACCGAGGGCTCAAAACTGCAGGAGCCCTTGATGGGTAGAGAAAGTGCAGGGGGTTACTTAAAAAAGAACTTAGGAAGGCGAAGAGGGGGCATGAAAAACACAGCTGGGTGAAATAAGTTAAAATTCAAAGGCATTTTACAAGTATATTCAGGGCAAGAGGATAACCAGGGAAAGATTAGGGCCCATCAGGGACCAAAATGGCAATCTGTGTGAGGAGCTGGAAGATGTAGGTGAGGTTTTAAATGAGTACTTTGCATCTGTATTAACTATACAGAAGGACGATGTAGGTATAGGAATCAGGGAGGGAGTCTGTGATACACTTGAACAAATGAGTATTGAGAGGGAGGAGGTATTAGCGGTTTTATTGGGCCTTAAAAGTGTATTAATCCCCAGGCCCAGATGAGATGTAACCCAGGTGCTGTGGTAGGCAAGGGAGGAGATTGCAGGGGCCCTGACATTAATTTTCAAATCCTCTCTGGTCACAGGAGAAGTACCAGAGGACTGGAAGACAGCTAATGTGGTACCATTATTAAAGAAGAATGGTAGGGATAAACCAGGGAACTATAGGCCAGAGAGTCCAATATCAGTGGTAGGGAAACTTTTGGAAACATTCTGAGGGACAGAATTAATCCCCACGTGGAGAGGCAAGAATTAATCAAGGATAGTCAGCATGGCTTGGTCAGGGAGAGATCATGTCTAACAAATTTGATTGAATTTTTCAAGGAGGTGACGAGGTGTGTAGATGAGGGTAGTTCAATTGATGTAGTCCACATGGAATTCTCTAAGGCTTTTGACAAGGTCTGGCATGGGAGACAGGTCCAGAAGGTAAGAGCTCATGTGATCCAGGGCAATTTGGCAAATTGGATCTAGAATTAGCTCAGTGTCAGGAGGCAGAGGGTAATGGCCAAAGGTTGTTTTTGTGACTGGAAGCCTGTGTCCAGTGGCATACTGCAGGGTTTGGTGCTGGGTCCCTTGTTGTTTTTAGTGGACATTAATGATGTAGACATGAATGTAGGAGGTATGATCAGTAAGTTCACAGGTAACACAAAAAAATCACTAGTGTGGTAAATAGCGAGGAGGAAACCCTTAGACAACAGGACAATATAGACGGGCTGGTCAGATGGGCAGCACAGTGGAAAATGGAATTTAATCCCAAAAACTGTGAGGTGATGCATTTTGGGAGGACTAACTAGGAAAGGGAGTACATGATGAATGGTAGAACCCGAGGAAGTACAGACCCTTGGTGTGCATGTCCATAGATCCTTGAACATAAGAACTAGGAGCAGGAGTGGGCAATTCAGCCCCTCGAACCTGCCCCACCATTCATTATGATCATGGCTGATCTCATTTTGTCCTCAACTCCAAATTCCCTCCCTCTCCCCATAACCTTTCAACCCATTACTAATTAAGTCCGTGTGGTGAAGATGCTCACACAATGCTGTTGGGTAAGGAGCTACAGGTTATTCACCCAGTGATGTGGAAGGGATATTGTTGTTGTTGATTTGGAGAAATATCAATCTGTGTTTATATCACATATTAATTGTTATATAATTTACCAAGACATTTCACACAAATGTTAGAAACCAAGGAGATACTCGGGCAATTGGCCAATAATTTGGTCAAAGAGGTCGGTCTGAAGGAATATCTTAAAGGATGCAAATGAGGTAGAGAGGTTTAGGGAGGGAATTCTAGAGTCTTGGAAACTGACAGAATGGCAACCAGTGATGGAATTATTAAAATCAGTAATTCTCGAATTCGGGAAGAGCAGATATCTCGGGAGGATTGTGAGGCTGGAGGAGGTTACAGAGATAGGAATGATCACAACCATGGAGGAAAACAAGGATGAGAATGTGAAAATTTAGGTGCTGCTTAAATGAGTGCCTTCAAATCATTCGTATAGTTTGTGAATGGCTGTGGGCCAAGCACTGATCCTTGCAGTATCCCACAAATAACTGCCTGTCATCCTGAGAATGAGACATTTATTCCGACTCTGTTTTCTGTCTGTTCACCAATTCTCAATCTATAACAGGATATTACCCCAATCCCATGCACTTGAATTCTGTTTATTGACATCCTGTGCTTTGTTTAGTAACCTTCTCTCTCTGTCTCTCCCACTCCTCTCTCTCTTTCTCTCTCTGTCACATTGAATTCTCCAGCCCAGTGGGTTGTGGATGCTCCATCATTGAATATATTTCCGGCTGAGATGGAGAGATTTTTGGTCTCTCAGGGAGTCGAGGGATATGGGGAGTGGATGGGAAAGTGGAGTTGAAGCCCAAGATCAGCCACGATCGTATTGAATGGTGGAGCAGCCTCAACGGGATGTTAGGGCTTCTCTTGTTCCTATTTCATATGTTCTTATGGAGGCTAGAGTCTTGTGTTGGCCCAGACCGGGTGGCAGGTTCCCTTCCCTGAAGGACATTAATGAACCAGTTGGGTTTTATCACGATCCAGCAGATTTCATGGTCACTTTTTCCTCGTGCCGGCCCCACAAATTCCCAGATTCATTCAGCTCAATTTCACAACCTGCCTTTGTGTTTATGTGGTTCTCTCTCACTCCCTTTTTTCTGTTTTAAATCAATTCCACAGGGTATTAGAGGGGGAGGATTTGCAGTCGGGAAACTGAAACCAAACATCACATCAGGATCTGATGGAGTCGAATAATTTATCTTAAACTGAGTATCTTCAGATTGTGAACATGGAAGGAAAAAGCACCGTTCACAGTGGGGAGAAACCATACACGTGTTCTGTGTGTGGACGAGGCTTCAGCCGATCATCTGACCTGACGGAGCATAAATGCAGTCACAATGGAGAGAAACCGTGGAAATGTGGGGACTGTGGGAAGAGATTCAAATCCCCATTGGAACTGGGAACTCATTGGTGCACTCAGACTGGGGAGAGACCATTCACTTGCTCTGAGCGTGGGAAGGGATTCACTCAATTAGCCAACCTCATGGGACACCAGCAAGTTAACACAGATGAGAGACCTTTCAGATGCCCACAGTGTGAGACGTGCTTCAAAAGTTCTGTGGAACTAAAGTCCCATCAACGTGTTCACACTGATGAGAGACCGTTCAGGTGCTCTCACTGTGGGACTGGGTTCAGAAGTTCATCTCATCTCACTGTACACCAGCGAGTTCACACTGGAGAGAGGCCGTTCACCTGCTCTGAATGTGGGAAGGGATTCAGTCAGTCATCCAGCCTGCTGCTGCACCAGAGAGTTCACACTGGAGAGAGGCCATTTACCTGCTCCAAATGTGGGAAGGGATTCATTCAGTCATCCAGACTGTTGCTGCACCAGAGAGTTCACACTGGAGAGAGGCCATTTACCTGCTCTGAATGTGGGAAGGGATTCAGTCAGTCATCCAGCCTGCTGCTGCACCAGAGAGTTCACACTGGAGAGAGGCCATTTACCTGCTCCGAATGTGGGAAGGGATTCACTCGGTCATCCCACCGGCTAAGACACCAGAGCATTCACACTGGAGAGAGGTCATTTACCTGCTCCGAATGTGGGAAGGGATTCAGTCAGTCATCCAACTTGCTGACACACCAGAGAGTTCACACCGGAGAGAGGCCATTTACCTGCTCCGAATGTGGGAAGGGATTCAGTCAGTCATCCCACCGGCTTAGACACCAGCAAGTTCACAAGTAACTGTCGTGATGGGATTTTGCTCTGAATAACATTCAGGACTGAAGTATGTTCATTATAGTTTGTTTCTGTAGACATTAAAAAACTCCAGCCCACTTAGAAAAAAGTCAAATAAATCAGCATTGTGTTAAACACAATGCATTGAACCTTTTTACTATTTTTAATACGTTAGTTCCTTTTTGATGTTAATAAACTCCAGCCCAGTTACAGATTCTGTATAAAATTGGAATAAATCAGCTTTGCAATGAACAGTTGAGTCGTTTTGATATCTCTAGCACAAGTTAGTTCCTTTTTGAAGGGCTCTCCCTCTCCCCTGTCTCCTCCATCCTCACCTCCAGCAACAAGTGCGAGGAGCTTAAGGAGCTTCTTTGTCACTAAGATTGAGGCAATCTGGTCAGCTTCCTCTGCTGCTTCCCTCCCTCCCACTAGCCCACCGGGACAAACTATCTGTAAAGATCCCCCTTGTCCGAGCCTGAACTCGTGATTAAATGACAAATGGGATGATGGTGCAAGGCAACATTGGGTGATAATGAGACAAGGAAATAAACTAATGGGACAAGTGGAGAAACAACACAGGCCCAGAGGAGGGATAAATGGTAAAAGAAGAACCATTACCAGCACCTACTGTCAGAAAAAATGGGAGCAGTGGTTATGATCTGAAATTTTCAAAATGAATGAGTCCAGAAGGATGTAAAGTGTCCAATGAAAGATGAGCTGCTGTTCCTTGAGCTTCATTGGAACAGTGCAGGAGGCCGAGGTCAGAGTGGGAGTGGGTGGAGATTAAACTGGTAAATGACCAGAACCTCAGGAGACTGAAAGGCGATGTTCCACAAAGCAGTTACCCAATTGGGATTTAATCTCCTCAATGTAGAGAAAACCGCACTGTGGTCAGTGAATAGACAATACTGAATAGCAAGAAGTACCAGTAAATCACTGTGCCCCTTGGAAAGTGTTTGGGGCCCTGGAATGTGGGAAGGGAGGAGGTGGACGGGTGCTGCTGCATCTGCTGTGCTTGAATGGAAATGATTCACAGTGATGATCATAAGAACAAAAGAAATAGGAGCAGGGTTGGACCAAAAGGCCCCTTGAGCCTGCTCCACTATTAAATGTTCTTCCAGCTCAACTCCATTTTCCCATCCTATCACCATATCCCTTAGTGCCCAAATATTTATGAATTTCCATCTTGAACATATCAAGATGGAGAACAACAGACTCGGTGCAATTATTAATCTGGGAAATGCACAAACAAGGTGCATGTGTATTACAAATTCACCTCTTCACTGCTTGGTAATCATGTTAAATGAGCTTTACACTGGCCCCATGCCGAAATCTAGTCATTCTCTGACAGGTATTCTTAATGGTATAATTAGCAAATTTAGAATGAAAAATACCCTCTGCTTCACTGTAAGGCTGAGAGACAACTTTGTAATTGATTCATTATGTCACAGACTGGCTCATTAGATCTGCTCATTTCATCTAATCTTATTTTCAGCTTATGGGAGAATGGCTGAAACAGGGGATGGTGAATAACAGCTCGAAACCAGAGTCCCCTCTCCCACTGCCATAATGATCCTTACAACATACAGGAATTTGGGACAATGTGACTTTGATGCTCAGATTAGCTCTGCCTCCATATTCTAGGAAGGAGCGAAGCACTGGGGGTGGTGCAAAAAAGATTTACCGGAATGATGGCAGAATTGGAAAATATGTCAAATTCACAGAGATTGAACGGATTGAAAAGTTTTTCTCTGGAAATGAAAGTGAAGGATGACCTGACTAAGGCCTTTAAGATAATGAAAGGGGTTGACAGGGTAGACAAGTGGAAGAGTTTTCCACTTGTAGATGGTTGAGAATAAATGTACATTAGTCATCAATAAATCTAATGCACAATTCATATGCAACTTCTTCAATCAGAGATAAAAGCAGAAAATCATGGAAATACTCAACACATCCAGGAGAATCTGTGAATTGAGAAATAGAGTTAAGTTTTCAAATCTGCTCACTGATGCAGTGCAATTCTGTTGGAAAGTCACAGCCCTGAAATTTAAATACATCTTTCACTCTCCACAGACACTGCCAGATCTGCTGAAAATTCCAATATTTTGTTTTTTTATTTCAGATTTACAGCACCACCTTTCTCTAACTGTGGTTGAGAATGTACGGCTCATTCTCAGAAGGGTTTGAGATCCCAGTGTGAGCTGAACACTTATGTTGCAAAATCACACCATGAAATCACACCAGCTGAATGTAGAAATGGATTCACCTCGTTATTCCATTTTCTGACACAGCAGCACAGTCACACCTGTGGGAGACCATTCAGATACTTCATGTGTGCAACCCATTGCTCACTGCCCACCTGCTAACACTCCAGTTTTAGAAGGTCAAAGGATTGGATCCATAATTGCTACATTCCAACTGACAAGACAGAGTTTCAGTAGTCAGAATATGGGAAGAAAAATCACTTGTCTGCGGCGCTGCTGAGACTCCAGTGAGTTCAGATCTAACTGTCAGGGTTTGTTCTGTTGTTACTTACACCCAGGACAGAACTATGGTGGAGGGGCCGTCCACTATGGTTGCCATATCAATATTCATAATTTTATATATTGGCCCTATGGCGCCAATCAACATCGGATGGTAAAACATAATTATCTTATCAGAATAGGCCATTCAATGGCGGTACGTTTACCCAGGATTAAGTGGGGGCAGAATGTGCTCTATCCTCACGACAGGCGGTCCTTGCGCATGCGCAGTGGCTGGCAGTGACTGATACATGCGCATTGCGATCTCTGACTGGAGCATGCGCGGTACCATCTGTACCTGCAACTGGTGGAAGACGCTGAGAAATGGCGAACACAGGCGAGTAAAAGGAGCCGGTGAGTGGGGGAGGGATGGAGGCGGCGGAGTGGGCGGGGAAGCTTCATGAAGACCCTGTGAAGGTCTGAAATCTTGAATAAGAAGCTACCGGTCCTGCGGTTACACCGAATGGAGAGGGGACAACTCTGACCCGCGTCTCCTCTCGGAGACAGGCCCGAGTTAATAACCGCCATCTTCACAGGGGCAATGTGCAGCAGGGCGCATGCGCGGTCATCCTGGTGCAGGTAGCAGGAGGAGAGGATGTTGTGCATTTGTATCCTGGATTGACAGGGATGGATTTTGGAAACTCCTTTTCCAGGGGGTTAGAAGGGGAGGATTTACACACAGCAAACTCAAACCAAGAGAAATGTTTGTCTCTTCTCAATTTCTATGTTGGACTGACGGTTAGTGTTTTTGTAAATTTCTGATACTGGATCTTAGAAGTGGAGGGTTGACAGATGGGAAACTCAAATCAAACATCAATTCAGATCTGGCAGAGTCACTCGATTCGTGAGGACCTGAATATCATCGGCCTTTAAGTCTGGAAGGTAAACAGTTGGCCTGTCTGTCTGTGGGCAAAGGTTAATTGTAGAAGAAAGAATAATTGACTGGGGAAAGCCAACTTCAATAGGGTGAGAATGGATCTGACCCAGTAAAGTGGAATCAAAGGTTGGCAGGAGAAACTGTAATTGAGGAATGGGCTGCCTTAAAGAGGAAACAGATCAGACATAGTAATGACATATTCTTACAAATGAGGAAGGTGTGGCTAACATATCCACAGCTCACTAAATAAGAGAAGAGATTAAGATGAAGATGAATAAGTCTGCTAACAGAGATATCAGGTGGCTAATACAACCGAGAGACAGGCTGAAGAAAGAGGATTCAGAGAGGAATTGGAAAAAGAAAGTAAGAGAAGCAAAGAGAGAGTATGAGAAGAAACTGGCAGCTAACATGGAAGGAAATCAAAACGCTTTCTCTGGCTTATACCTAGTAACAGGCCGGTAAAAGGAGACAGGGGCTGATTAGGGATTTATGCAAAGGTGATTTACCCATTGGGACAGGGGGTATGGATGAGGTATAAATGAATATTTGGCATCTGTCTTTACCAAAGAAGATGATGCTGCACAGGTCATGGTTAAAGAGGAGGTAGTTCAAACACTTGTGGTGTTTAATATTGATAAGGAGAAGGTATTATATAGGCTGCCTGATAAAGTTGACAAGGCACCAGGATTGGATGAGATGTATCCAAGGATACTGAGGGAATTCAGAGTGGAAATTGTAGAGACACTGACCATATTATTCCAATCTTCTTCAGACCCATGTGTGGTGACAGAGGACAGGAGAATTGCAAATCATACACCTTTGTTCAAAAAGTGTGTAATGATAAGCCCAGCAACTTCCAGACCAGTCAGTTTAGCCTTGCGAGTGATAATTCTGGGCAAAATTAATAGTCACTTAAGCAAATGTGGGCTAATTCATGAAAGCCAGCACAAGTTTGTTAAGGGAAAATCATGTTGAACTAATTTGCTTAAGGTTTTTCAAGAGTTAACAGTGTGGTTGATGAGGGTAATGCTGTTAATGTGGTGTACATGGTCTTCCAAATGGCATTAGGTAAAGTGCCACATAACAGACTTGTGAGCAAAGTTATAGCTCATAGAACAAAATGGGCAGCAGCAACATGGGTACAAAATTAACTGAGTGACAGGAAACAGAGAGTAATGATTTTTCAGAATGGAGGAAGGTTGAAAGTGGATTTCCCCAGGAGTCAGTGTTAGGACTCCTGCTCCTATGACCTAGACCTTAGTGTTCAGGCACAATTTTGAAATTTATGGGCACAGACTGTGTAGAAGGTCCTTTCTCTGGTGGACCTTAGTGAACCAGTTGAGTTTTTGTGACAATCCAGCATCTTGCGTGATCACTTTTTCCTCGTGCCGGCCCCACAAATTCCCAGATCCATTCAGCTCAGTTTCACAACCTGCCTTTGTGGGTTCTCTCTCACTCCCTCTTTCTGTTTTAAATCAATTCCACAGGTTATTAGAAGGAGAGGATTTGCAGTCAGGAAACTGAAACCAAACATCACATCAGGATCTGATGGAGTTGCACAGTTTATCATAACCTGAATGTCATCGGATTTTGAACATGGAAGGAAAAAGCACCGTTCACAGTGGGGAGAAACCGTACACGTGTTGTGTGTGTTGACAAGGCTTCAGCCAATCATCCAATCTGGCAGGACATAAATACAGTCCCAACAGGGAGAAACCGTGGAAGTGTGGGGACTGTGGGAAGGGATTCAATTGAATGGAAAGACATCAGTGCAGTCAAACAGCAGAGAGACCGTTCATCTGCTCCGACTGTGGGAAGGGATTCACTCGTTCATCCTACCTACTGAAACACCAGCGAGTTCACACTGACGAGAGACCTTTTAAATGCTTGGACTGCGGGAAGTGCTACAAAAGTTCCTGGGAACTGATGTCCCATCAACGTGTTCACACTGACGAGAGACCGTTCAGCTGCTCTCACTGTGGGACCGGGTTCAGGCGATCATCTCATCTGACTGTGCACCAACGAATTCACACTGGGGAGAAGCCATTTATCTGTTCCAAGTGTGGGAAGGGATTCACTCAGTCATCCAACCTGCTGAGACACCAGCATGGTCACACTGGAGAGAGGCATTTCACCTGTTCAGAATGTGGGAAGGGATTCACTGATTCATCCCATCTGTTGACTCACCAGCGAGTTCACAGTGAGGAGAGACCTTTTCAATGTCCAGACTGCGGGAAGTGCTATAAAAATTCCGGGGACCTGGTGTCCCATCAACGTGTTCACACTGACGAGAGACCGTTCAGGTGCTCTCACTGTGGGACTGGGTTCAGGCGACTAACTAATCTTATTTCACACCAGCGAGTTCACACTGGGGAGAGGCCTTTCACCTGCTCCGTGTGTGAGAAGGGATTTACTCAATCATCCAACCCTCTGAGACACCAGCAAGTTCACACTGGGGAGAGACCATTCACCTGCTTTGAGTGTGGGAAAGGTTTCACTCAGTCATCCAACCTGCTGAGACACCAGCGAGTTCACGAGTAACTACAGTGATTGAGTTTTGCAACTGAACCATGTTTCACTGGGGTCTGTTTCTGCTGATGTTCGTAAACTCCAGCCCAGTTATAGGTGTTAATGTTCTGGATAAAAATAAAATCATTAAGCTTTCTATTAAATAGAAGATGTTGAATCTTTTTACTATCCCTAAGACATTAGTTCCTTTCGATGGGCTCTCCCTCTCCCCTGTCTCCTCCATCCTCACCTCCAGCAACAAGTGTGAGGAGCTCATGGAGCTTCTTTGTCACTAAGATTGAGACAATCCAATCAGTTGCCTCTGCTGCTTTCTTCCCTTCCACTAGCCCACCGGGACAAACTTTCTCTAAAGATCCCCCATGTCCGAGCTCTGAACCCACATCTTTCTCCAGTTTCTCTCCCATCTCCCCTTCCTGCCCTCTCAGAGCTCACTTTGTCCATGAGACCCACCTCCTGCTCCATCGACCCTATTCCCGCTAAACTGCTGATCACCCATTTTCCCCATGTTCACTGAGATTAACGGTTCTCTCCTGTTACTGCCCATCTCTCCTTCAAATCTGCCATCATCACCTGTCCTCAATAAAACCAACACTTGACCCCACTATCCTATTAAACTCCTGCTCCAGTTCCAACCTCCTTTCACTCTCCAAAGTCCTGATCACCTACATAATCCATGTCCACATTTCCCAGAACTCCATGTTTAAATCCCTCCAATAAGATCTCTGTCCCTGTCACGGTAACGAAATAGCTCTTCCCAAAGTCACCAATGATACCCGATGTGAATGTGACAAAGGAAAACTCCCTCATTGTCCTTCTTGGCCTGTCCACAGCCTCTAACAACGTGGACCAAACCATCCTCCTCCAATGCCTCTGCACTGGTGGCCAGCTGGGTGGGACATGATGAAACAATGTACAAACAATTCAAGGGCTGACTGACTTCAAGAAATAACCGGGCAGACAGGGAATGTCACCGTTAGAACAAGGAGAGTCCCTGGTTTCAGTGAATGAACCGACAGAAGGGTGTTGTGGAGAATCTAAGACACTCGACATGAGTCAGCTGTGTGATGGAAAAGCAACATTAACGACAAATATGGGGATACAGGAGAGCCCCAAAGACATCTCATCGATACAAGTTTCTCCCGTACGTTTGGAGTATTTTGTAGACATTACAGCATTGATGATGATTACAGAATGAACCGTGTGCCTTTGTTTATAATTTCGATCCTGTACATTCATGCCTATGTAGAAATGGTCTGCACCCATAGCTGGTTCCTCTGTTATTCCCCTCCCACCCCACACCACAAGTGCACTTCCTCTGACCTCCTTGCCTTTCTAGCTCCTTCTCACTGTCTCCCTTTCCATCAAAAATCAGCAAATTGTTAAAAAAATGAATGTAAAAATAATGTCTAACCTTGTAATCCCGACATTAGCAAGAAGTCCCCTTATGCCCCCTTATAAAGATCTGTCCATTCGACCATACCCTAATCCTTCTGTTAGTCCTAAATTAATTATGTCAGACAGGCTAAGCAGAATTAGTAACTTGAAGCATCTATGTGTTAATGACGCATTCCCCCCTTTCAAGGTTTAGGACAGGTTAGGAAGAAGGTTCATATTGTCATCATTCAGAACAACCCAGATTACAAAGGAACAACTGATCTCAAGACAACCTCTTGTAGTGTGTGTGGAGCGGGTGTGCTGACTCAGGTTTAAATGGGTTAAATGATATATGTTTTCTATGTTAGACAATCACATTAAAATCTGGAACTCAGATGGGGATATGGATTTGTGTTAGGTGGGAAGATCGGGATCAGTGTATTACTCCAGGGAGCCTAATGATCAGAGGGACAGTATTTCAGAACTGATTCCTGTGATAGCAGCAATCGCATTGCTTTCTGTGAAAAAGACCGATGGAAATATTTAAAGTGGAAACCATAGGCGTGTTGGAGGATGATGTACACAAGGAATTTGTGAACTATCTGAGAATAATGGTGATGGGAAAGGAATGGATCTTGAAAGCAGTTCATGTTGCTCCAGGAGAAGTGGGGCCTGGTTGTGTAGATGTCAGGTTTTACACAGCACACAGTCAGCCTGTGGTTTCACCCTGGATGAAAAATCTCCGAATCGTACCATTCACATCACTGGATGGGATTCTCAGGAGCCTTGTTGTCTGCTTGGAGAGGGAGGTTTGTGTTATAGCTAATGAGAAGCAGCACAGACAACCACACACAGAGACCTACACACACGCATTCTCTGTCTGTCTCACACACTCAGAAATCCTCTCCACACCCACACACATTTACACACACTTCCGCACTCAGTGATACACCCGCCCTCATACAAACAGACACGTGAGGACACATCCTGTCCTATCAGGTGGACAACACCAACCAAAGTGACTAATACTGGGGATAAAGTATTGGTGCCTATGGAGAACACTGATTTTGGCACATTCAAGTCAACATCACCCTCCATAGCCTGTGAGCGGTTTTGACCATCCAATCTCACCCCTTTCTCTGAACATTAAATCTCCAACGAACAACATCTGGGACAGAGGCTACAACACAATTAGAACAATGAGCTGTCTATTGCCAGCTTTGGTGACAGTGGGAGGTTGTAAAATTTCAGAACAACATCAGTGGATAATTACAGCCTCGAATTTCCTCTTGGAATGACTGAAAATGTCAACTCCTCTCATGTTGATGGTCTGTTTGATGAGAGAATTCTGAGACAGGTCACATGGAAAAATAATATAATGTTGTTTTGACTCTGTATCCAATATTCCCCTGTGTTTGTTCATTACTGCTCCAATGTACTGAGACATGTTCCTATGTTCAAAAGGAACTGATTTGTGTTAGCAATATTAAAAAAGACTCAATACACCATGTGTTTAACACAAATCTGATTCATCTGATTTTTATACAGAATATAAACCCCTATAACTGGGCTGGAGTTTATTAACATCAGCAGAAACAGACCCCAATCAACATGGTTCAGACCTGGATGTGATTCACAGCAAAATCCAATCACTTGTTAATTGTGAACTTGCTGGTGTCTCAGCAGGTTAGCGACTGAGTGAATCCCTTCCCACACGGAGTAGCTGAACGGCCTCTCTCCAGTGTGAATTCGCTGGTGTACAGTGAGTTGAGATGACCACCTGAACCCAGACCCACAGTGAGAGCACCTGAACGGTCTCTCGTCAGTGTGAACACGTTCATGGTGCATCAGTTCACTGGAACTTTTAAAGCACTTCTCACAGTCTGGGCATTTAAGAGGTCTTTCATCAGTGTGAATTTGTTGATGTGTCTGTAGGTGGGATGACTGAGTAAATCGCTTCCCACACTCGGAGCAGCTGAACAACTTCTCCCCAGTGTGAACTCGCTGGTGTCTTACAAGGTTGTTCAAATGGCCGAATCTTTTCCCACACTCGGAGCAGCTGAATGGCCTCCCCTCAGTGTGAGTTTGTTTGTGTCTCAGCAGGGTGGATAACTGAGTGAATCCCTTCCCACACTCCGTACAGGTGAATGGCCTCTCCCCAGTGTGAATGTGCTGGTGTATTGTGAGTTCTGATAAATATATGCTTTCTTTACCACCTGATCCACCTGTCCTGCCACCTTCAGGGACCTGTGGACATGGACTCCGAGGTCTCTCACTTCCTCTACCCCTCCCAATATTCTCCTGTTTATTGTGTATTCTCCAGCTTTGTTTGCCCTCCCCAAATGCATTAGCATGAATTATCTTTCTCTTTTACAGCTGATTTAAAGTTGCAGATTTTGCTAAAAGTTTAACTTGGGATTGATATTCAAAGTTAACTATTTAACTGCAGAAATAACTACAGCTGGGAGTCAGTGAATTAAGAGGTAAGATCCCAGACAACGGTTCTTCAAGGTACACTGCAGGCCCGACAGCTCAATCAGCTCCACTCTCAGCTCAGGAGAGCTCAACAACTCCACATCCTGTCCACAGGGGAGTTCTCCTGGTGCAGTGGGACCAACATTCGTGCTTTAACTAACACCACCAAAAAAACTAGATTAATCAGTTAGTCTGATTGCTGTTTGTGGAATCTTGCTGTGCACAAACAGGTTGTTCTGAAACAGGAACAACTTATATAAAACATCCCAAGGTGCTTCAGAAAAGTTTCCGAAAGAAAAAACTGACAAGTCACATAGGGAGATATCAGGGTCAATGGACAAAGCCGTGATTGAAGAGGTAGATTTTAACCAACATCTTTAATCAGGAGAGAGAGGTGGAGGGGTGGAGAAGTTGAGGGAGAGAATTTCAAAGCTTCACACCAGGCACGGCCATCAATGGTGAAGTAATTAAAGTCAGGGATGCCAAAGAGGCCAGGAGGATGAGTGCTGAAATCTAGGAGGGTTGTAGTACTGGAGATTAGAGAGGGATGAGGCCATGGAGGGATTTGAAACAAGTATGCAATTTTAAAATGGAGGCATTGCTTGACCAAGAGCCAATGTGGGTCAATGAGCACAGGGGTGATGGGTGAACGGGATTTGAGGTGAGAACACACAGGCACAGAGTTTTGGATGATCTCATGATTCCGTGTGGGGATGGGGTGAATGTGAGAGCCCGGCCAGGAACGTATTGGAATCATCAAGTCTAAAGGTATCACAGACATGGATGAGAGTTTGAGCAGCAGATGAGCTGGGGGTGGGGTGGAGACAGGCGACGTTATGGAGATTGAAATATCTGGTGTTAGTGATGGTGCGGATATGTGGTCAGAAACTCATCTTGGAGTCAAATAAGACACCAAGATTGTGAACAGTGTGGTTCAGCCTCAGACAGTTCCCAGGGAGAGGGATGGACTCGGTAGTTAGGGAACAGAATTTGTAGTGGTGACCAAAGACAATGGCTTTGGTCTTCCCAATTTTTAATTGGAGGAAATTTCTGCTCATCCAGTGCTGGATGTGGGATAAGCAGTTTGATCATTTAGTAACAGTGGAGGAATGGACAGGGATGGTGGTGAGGTAGAGCTGGGTGTTGTCAGTGCACATATGAAAACTAACACGGTGCTTTTGGATGATGTCACCGAGTGGCAGCATGTAGATGAGAAATAGGAGGGGCCAAGGATAGATCCTTGGGGGACACCAAGTACAAGGACTTTAGAGAGGAAAGGGAGGTTGGAGATGGGTCAGTGGTTTGTGAAAACAATGGGGGATCAGAGATTGTTTTTTTCAGATGGGTGATGACGATGCATTGAAAGGTGAAGAGGGACAGTCCCAGGAGAGAGAGAGAACCATTAACAATATCAGCTACATGGAGAAATTAGATGATCAGCAGTTTAGTGGGAATAGGATCGATGGGGCAGGTGGTGGGTCTCATGGACAAGATGAGCGCTGAGAGGACATGAGGGGAGATGGGAGAGAATCTGGAGAAAGATGTGGGTTCAGGGTTCAGACAAGGGGAACTTTAGAGACAGTTTGGCCCGGTGGGCTAGTGGGAGGGAGGGAAGCAGCAGAGGCAGCTGATCGGATTGTCTCAATCTTAGTGACAAAGAAGCTCCATGAGCTCCTCACACTTGTTGGAGGTGAGGGTGGAGGAGGCAGGGGAGAGGGAGGGTCCTTCAAAATGAACTAACTTGTGTTAGAGCCACTAAAAAGACTCAACTCACTGTATTTTATACAAAGCTGATTTATTTGACTTTATCATATGATATACTTTTTTAATATTAACACCTATAACTGGGCTGAAATTTACTAACATCAGCAGAAACAGACTCCAATGTACATGGTTCAGTCCTGGATGTGACTAACAGCAAAATCCACTCAATGTTCTGAGTTACTTGTGAACTTGCTGGTGTCTCTGCAGGCTGGATGATCGAGTGAATCCCTTCCCACACTTGGAGCAGGTGAACGGTCTCTCTCCAGTGTGAATTCGCTGGTGTACAGTGAGTTGAGATAATTCCCTGAACCCAGTCCCACAGTGAGAGCACCTGAATGGTCTCTCATCAGTGTGAACACGTTGATGGGACATCAGGTTCCCGGAACTTTTGTAGCACTTCCTGCAGTCTGGACATTTAAAAGGTCTCTTGTCAGCGTGAACTCACTGGTGTCTCAGCAGGTTGGTTGACCGAGTGAATCCCTTCCCACACTGTGAACAGGTGAATGGTCTCTCCCCTGTGTGAACTCGCTGGTGTTGTACCAGCCCTGATGATCGCGTAAATCCACTCCCACAATCGGGGCAGGTGAATGGCTTCTCCCCAGTGTGAATTCGCTGGTGTGTCAGCAGGCTGGACGATCGAGCGAATCCTTTCCCACATACGAAGCAGATGAACGGTCTCTCCCCAGTGTGACTGCGTCGATGAGTTTCCAGCTCAGACGGGAATCTGAATCCCATTCCACAATCCCCACATTTCCACGGTATCTCCCCACTGTGAACGGTGCTTTGTCCGTCCATGTTCAATAGGGCGACTCCGTCAGATCCTGATGTGATGTTTGGTTTCAGTTTCCCGACTGCAAATCCTCCCCTTCTAATTCCCTGTGGAATTGATTTAAAACAGAAAAAAGGGAGTGAGAGAGAACCCACAAAAACACAAAGGCAGGTTGTGAAATTGAGCTGAATGAATCTGGGAATTTGTGGGGCCGGCACGAGGAAAAAGTGACCATGAAAACTGCTGGATTGTCATAAAAACCCAACTGGTTCACTAATGTCCTTCGGGGAAGGGAACCTGCCACCCGGTCTGGGCCTGTGCAAGACTCTGGTCTCTTTTAGGAGCATAAGTAATGATCAAGAGAAGTCCTGACACCCCGTCGAGCCTGCTCCACCATTCAATATGATCGTGGCTGCATTTGGGTATCAACTGCACTTTCCCGCCCATTCCCCATAGCCCTCGACTCCCTGAGAGACCAAAAATCTCCCCATCTCAGCCTGAAATATATTCAATGATGGAGCATCCACAACTCGCTGGGCTAGAGAATTCTATGTGACAGAGAGAGAAGGGGATTGGGAGAAGCAGGGAGAGAAGGGGAGTGGAAGAGGCAGGGAGAGAAGGGGAGTGGGAGAGGCAGGGATAGAAGGGGAGTGGGAGAGGCAGAGAGAGAAGGGGAGTGGGAGAGGCAGAGAGAGAAGGGGATTGGGAGAGGCAGGGAGAGAAGGGGAGTGGGAGAGGCAGGGAGAGAAGGGGAGAGGGAGAGGCAGGGAGAGAGTGGGAGAGGCAGAGAGAGAAGGGGAGTGGGAGAGGCAGAGAGAGAAGGGGATTGGGAGAGGCAGAGAGAGAAGGAGTGGGAGAGGCAGAGAGAGAAGGGGAGTGGGACAGGCAGAGAGAGAAGGGGAGTGGGAGAGGCAGAGAGAGAAGGGGAGTGGGAGAGGCAGAGAGAGAAGGGGAGTGGGAGAGGCAGGGAGAGAAGGGGAGTTGGAGAGGCAGAGAGAGAAGGGGAGTGGGAGAGGCAGAGAGAGAAGGGGAGTGGGAGAGGCAGAGAGAGAAGGGGAGTGGGAGTGGTAGGGGATGAGGAGAGGTTCTACAACTAAACCAGAACTTTGACAAAACTTCCCAAACCCTCAACCTCCACTACCTAGAAGGACCAGGGTAACAGGTGTATGTGAAGACCATCACCTCCAAGTTCTTCTCCAAGTCACACACCATCCTGGCTTGTCTGACATCCAGTACTGGATGTACAGAAATTTCCTCCATTTAAATATTGAGAAGATTGAAGCCATTATCTTCAGTCCCCGCTACAAACTCCACTCCCTATCCACCGACTCCATCCCTCTCCTGACAACTGTCTGAGGCTGAACTAGACTGTTCACAACCATGGTGAAATATTTCACCCCAAGATGAGCTTCCAACTACATATCCACATCATAATCAATACCGCCTATTTCCAACTCAGTAACATCGCCCGACTCCACCCCAGTCTCAGCTCATCTGCTGCTGAAACTCTCATCCATTCCTTTGTTACCTCGAGACTTAACTATCCTAACGCACTCCCGGCCGGCCTCCCACATTCAATCTCCCTGTAATCTTAAGGCCATCCAAAACTCTGCTACCCATGCGCTTACTCACACCAAGTCTTGTTCACCCATCACTCCTGTGTTCACTGACCTACAAAGGCTCCAGGATAAGAAGCAAAATTTTAAATTTCTCATCCGTATTTTCAAATCTCTCCAGGGTCTGACCCTCCCTATCTCTGTAATCCAGCCTCACAACCCTCTGAGGTATCTCAGCTCCTCTAATTCCGGCCTCCTGAGAATTCCTGATTTTAATCGCTCCACCATTGGTGACCATTCTTTCATTTGCCTTGGCCACAAGCTCTGGAATTTCCTCCCTAAACTTCTCCACTTCTCTTTCTCCCCTTTAAGATGCTCCTTAAAACCGATCCATTTGACCAAGCTTTTGGTCACCTGCCCTAATATCTCCTTATGTTGCTCAGTGTTAAACCTTGCTTTGCAACATTTCTGTGAAATGCCTTGGAATATTGTCTTACATTGAAAGTGTGATATAAATACAAATTATTGTTGTTGATTTGGATGTATATCAATGTTCCTTCCTCATCGCTGGGTGAATAACCTGTAACTCCTTACCTAACATCATTGTGGGAGCACCTTCTGCACACGGACTGCAGCGGTTCAAGAAGGTCAAACATCATCTTCTCCACAGGCAACTGGGGATTGGCAATATTTGCTGGTATCTGTGGAGAGAGAAACAGAGCTAACATTTCAGGCCATGCAGAATGAATTACAGAGAATAACAATTATACAGAATTTGATGGTCAACAGAAGCTCAGAAGTGGAAGAGAAATGGATTATAGTGCGAGAAAAACAATTCCTGACTATGAAAGATGGGAAGGTAAAGCTGGGAAGACAGCAGCACATGGTCAGGTTTGGGGAGCGATGGAAACTTCCTTTAGACACTGTCGGCAGAAGTAACAGTAAAATCCTAAATGGAACTAAAATACACCCATAACTAGAGACAGAGGAAGTTAGACAATGGCAGAGAAGTGATCGGGGGGCAGAGGTGAAATGGAGGAATGGATGAACATGGATTTAGATCCACAGTAAAGAAGTCACACCAGCCCCTGAGGCATGAAACCTCTTACAGATAACAGAGCACTGCACAAAAGTCTAGATTGTAGATAAATGGTCAAAAACATTCAGCTCTGAAATAAATTCAGAGTTTGCAATGTTAAACTCTCCTGCTGGAGCCTGCAGCTGGAAAGATATCAGAAGCACTGGAGTCAGAGAAAAATCTCCCAGTTGAGGAAATACCCGGGGAGCGGGGTGATGTCACCGTGTAACTGTCGGTGTGTGATGATGTCACAGTGTAACTGTCGATGTGTGATGATGTCATACACACGGGCACAGAACATCCGGGTCTGTACAAACCAGTGATCACCACACATTATGAAGGATGTGAGGGTCCTTGAGAGGGGGCAGAGGAGATTTACCAGAATGGGATGAGGGATGTTGTAAGATTACTTTGGAGAAACTGGGGTTGTTCTCCTTGGAGAAAAGTAGATTGAGGGGAGATTTGATAGAGGTGTACAAGATTATGATAGGTTTAGATAGGGTAGTTAAAGAAAGGCTGTTCACAGTATCTGATCATAAAAGGATTACATGAACACAGATTTAAGGGATTACAAATTTAAGATTTGGGTCAAGATCTACAGGGAGCATATGAGGAAAAAATTTTACACAGCGAGTGGCAATGACCTGGAACTCAATGCTTACAATTCGAGGCCGATAATATCAAGTTCTGATGAATCACGTCATTCTGTCAGATCTTAATGTGAAGTTTTGTTTCTGTTTCCAATCCGCAAATCCTTCCCATTTAATATACCAGGATGTTGCCTGGGATGGAACATTTAAGTTGTGAAGAGAGGTTGGATAGTCTTGGGTTGTTTTCTTTGGAGCAGAGAAGACTGAGGGGCGACCTGATTGAGGTGTATTAGATTATGAAGGGCATGGACAGGGTGGATAGGGAGCAGCTGTTCCCCTTAGTTGAAGGGTCTGTCACAAGGGGACATAAGTTCAAAGTGAGGGGCAGGAGGTTTAGGGGGAATGTGAGGAAAAACTTTTTTACCCAGAGGCTGGTGATGGTCTGGAATGCACTGCCTGGGAGGGTGGTGGAGGCGGGTTGCCTCAATCCATTAAAAAGTACCTGGATGAGCAGTTGGCACGTCATAACATTCAAGGCCATAGGCCAAGTATTGGAAAATGGGATTAGGGAGGTAGGTCAGGTGTTTCTCACGTGTCGGTGCAGACTCGATGGGCCGAAGGGCCTCTTCAGCACTGTGTGATTCAGTGATTCTGTGAAAAAGGAGTTTACAAACAATCCATCACTGTCAATCCAGGACATAAATTAAGAGACAAATATTTCTCTTGGTCTAAGTTTGCTGTGTGTAAATCCTCCCCTTCTAACCCCCTGTAAAAGGAGTTTCCAAAATCCATCCCTGTCAGTCCAGGATAGAAATTCACAACATTCTCTCCTCCTGCAACCTGGATCAGGATGACCGCGCAAGCGCCCTGCTGCACATTGCACCCCCCCTCTCCCTATAAACATGGCGGCCGTTAACCCGGGCCTGGCAAAAGAGAAAAAAACAGACTTTTTCGGTCCGTTCCCTGCAACCGCAAACCCCGTACCTTGTTATTTGGGGTCTTCAACCTGCACTGTGTCTTTATGAAGCCTCCCTGCCCACTCCGCTGGCTCCATTCCTCCTCACACACCCACTAACTCTGTTAGTTTGCTCCACTCGACATTCCCTCTCCCGCTCTGAGCAGCTTCAGTCTCAGACCAGCACTGCGCACGCTAATGAAACAGACCGCATTGCGCACGCTCCAAGCACATACAACAATGCGCATGTGCAAGGAACTTTTCTCGTGAGAATAGGGCACATTCTGTCCCGCAGCGAATGCTGGGTGGTCGCTCCGCCATTGAAGGGCGAAAATGTCGGATAGAAACCTCTGTCATGTAATCAGATACGATGGGTTCCATTGGGGAAAGGCATCAAATTGTTGAATCAATTGATACAGCTACCAAATTACTCTGGGCTCCACCATAATTCTCTCCTGGGTGTAATGAACAGCAGAACAACCCCCTAGAGTTAGATCTGAACTCGGCGGAATCTCAGCAGATGGGGTGAGTTGGTGGCTTTTAAACCATCCTTTGCCACTAACAATCCTCTGATTGTGGATCAAATCCTTCGAACCTTTAAAGATGGAGTGTTAACATGTGGGCAAACTGAATAAAGCCCTTTGCTCACGTGAAGTATCTGAATGGCCTCTCACCGGTGTCATGAAGCTGCTAATGTACATAATATTTTGGAAAATACTTTTCTTTTAAAATAGAGGCTTAGTCTGTGGGTGAGTCTTATTTGGATTAAGGCCAGCTAGCCTGGGTGCTTTGATGTGTGCTAGTTTTGAGATATCAGAGAAATAATGTGCATTTGCATTTTTTAATAGAGCATTCAAGAAGTAGAGTGAAAACGGATACCTACTAGCAGCTACCTAGCAATATATTTATATTTTTAATAAAATTGGTATTATGAAAGGGCTTTCATTTTTAAAAGGTGGTGTTCAAAGAGACTGGTGGGAAAATGAGAATTAGCATTCAATCAGTGATAGTAGGTATAACAAGATAACCATTTTGGGTGTGCAGAACAGAGGCAATGTCAGATCAAAAGGCAGCTGCAAGCCTCCAGTTGACTCCACAAGGAACAAATGAAAAGAACTTCATTTTGAATTTGTACGGCGAAAATGCTTTGCCTGGTGTCTGGCTAAGTCTAAGGGTTCCTGTTGCCTTAATGGGGATTAGTTTGGGAATTTGTTAAAAGTTCTGAGAGTAATAATTTGTAGCCATGTGTATATATATTTTAATCTGTGTAAATTAATAAAATGTTTCATTTTGTTTAATGTAAAACTTCGAGAGCTGGTGGTCTGATTCCTGAATTTAGGGTCGCATCTCAAACATAGCACTTAAAATTATAGGTTGTGACAGTTGTTTAAGGTTTCCCTTTGGGAATTTCAAATAACTCTGCTTTACCAACTGCATCAGTCATAACACCGGCGAGACTGTTTTGCTGTGTCAGTAATTGGGATGATTGGGCGAATCCCTTTCCATTTCCACCTGGTGAACAATCTGTTTACAGTGTGAGCTTACCTGCACGTTTTCAGCTCAGACATGGATCTCGAAATCTACTGGTAATGGGTTCCACATCCTTAGCACTATATAAGAACAAGGAGCAGGAGTAGGCCATTAGGCTCCTCAAGCCTGCTCCGTCATTTAATAAGATCATGGCTGACCTGACAGTAACCTGAAATCTGTACCCCCGTCTATCCTCGATAACCTATCACCCCCTTGCTTACCAATAATATATCCATCTCTGCCTTAAAAATATTTAAAGGCTCTGCTTCCATAGTCTTTTCAGGAAGACAGTTCCAAAAGCTCACGACTCTCTGAGAGAAAAAAATCTTTGCCTCTCTGTTTTAAATGGGTGACGGCTTATATTTAAAAAGTGACTCCGAGTTCTAGATTCTCCCACAAGAGGTAACATCCTCTCAACATCCGCCCTGCCAGGTACCCTCAGAATCTTGTATGTTTCACTAATCAGGTAAAGAAAAGCAACATATTGCAGATGCTGGTCACCTGATATAAAAACAGAAAATATTGGCATTCTCAGCAGACCTGGTAGCCTCTGTGGAGAGATAAACATATTTTTCATTTCAGGTCTGTAAACTTTCATCGGAACTGCATCACATCTGAACTATAAATTATGCCTCTCAGATCAAAGATGCTGCCAGATGTGGTCAGGGAACTCAAGGAGAAAATGAAAATCCGCTTTGAGGAATGGAATCAGAGAATTAAGGGTGAACAGCCCGACTGAGCAGAGACAGTCAAGGTACTTTTCCCTTCTTTAAGACGATGGAACATTGACTCTGATGTTATCAGTGAAATTAACTGATCTGAGACATTTAAATGATTCTCCTTACTGCACATCAGGAATTCAGACCTAATATCGGCTTCGGGACAATCAGAATACTTGGTAACAGACAAGACAACGAAAGGCTCGAAGGGAGATGGCACCGGTTGTAGGAGAGCTGGTTCCCGGTGACATGGATGTGCCTGCAGTGGGTGGGATCAGACTGTTTCCATGTGTTCACAATGAATGACCCAACCTTTATTTTGGAAGCGCAAGATTGAGAGAGAGTGATAGTCATCTGGGTAGTGGCAATCTGAAGATTTGACTCACTGACACCCTGGTTAGGATACCTTGTAGACTGAACTTATATAAGTCTCTGAGGCACAATTGGTCAGTGTGTTTTCTTGTTAACTGAAAGGTTGGTGATTCAAGACCATCCAGCAGTGAAGACTTTACTGTTTCCCCCACCCCCCCATCCCATCAGCATTCTTTGTCACGCAGTTCAGGGTTGTCATTGGGTACGTTGGCTACAAGATAATATCCCCAAAACGGTTCCAGATCTACTGTTGTCCAGTGAGCTCCCACACAAACAGCTTTTTGAAAAATATTATTTTTCTGTCAAATATAGTGAGAAAAGATTTGTACGAACTATGTACCTTCATCTAACCCAGTAGAAATGAAAGAAATTATTGGTTTCAGACAAATCTATCAACAATTCCCTCATCCTCAGCTCCACAGTGAGTGAGACAGGGAAAAGCAGCAATATTCCGGCCCCGCACTCTCCAATCACCCGCTGCCAGCAGAAAGCGGCGACTGCAGCTTCAATCAGCGGGTTACTGCCCATCCCTGGGACGCCAGATACTTCAACCGGGGCCAAACCTCCCAATACACCGAGCACAGGCTCAGGAAAACGCAGGTAGATTATATCCCGGTCACTAAACCTCCGAGCATCATTTACAGAATACCCGAGTGAGTGAGTCACAAATAAAAATCGCACAACCTTTCCATTTCTTTTCACTGTAAAATTCCTTCATTGTATTGAAAATCTGACTGTTGAAGATCTGAAAATGAGCGCCATGGGATTTGTCTGACTGAGTTACTTGTTTTCTATTGTTTGTCCGTCAGGTTTGCAGTTCAATTGTTGTGGATGTTGAAGATAATCTGATTTCAAAATGAGTTCATAAAGCAGATAAATATTAAATCCAGGAACAAATCCTGAGGAAAATGGATCACAATGTTTGGAAGGAGGTGCAGCTAAGAAGTGGAAGATGTGAATGATGTTATTAATGATTGAGAGGAATGCATTGCAACCTTGGGGCTTTTGTAGGGTGGTTACCTTACACACATTGATATTCGGAACAAGCTGAGGTATCAGGTTGAAAGCAACAAGTGTCTCCATGTGTGTTGGGATATGAAGCGGACCTTGATCACTTGCCCAGCTAGCTCAGTTGGTAGAACACGTGACTCTTAATCTCAGGGTCGTTGGTTTGAGCCCTACGCTGGGTGCTGTGGGACTTTTAAAATCTTGCTTCTTTCAAAAAGGGGAAAAAACTCCAACTAATCGCTGCAAGGCAGGCATTCACCATTGAAAGCAACTGGCAGACATCAAATTCAAAGCACTTTCATGTCGCATCTCTTTCTGCTTCTGTCCCTGTCTCGTGTCCAGCTCCCAGGTCAATTAGCTGCTGGATGCAGACAGAGTCAGTTCGTGGGAAAATAAGATGCAAGGCGATAGGTTTGCAGACAATCTTGCAGGGTAAACAGTCACCAGGATCTCAGCTACCTGATCCTCCCAGATTCTGATTACAGGAATGTCCACAGTGCCTATTATCCACAGTCACACTCTCCTTCTAGTCCGTTTGTACGTTGTACGAGCACGTTCTAGTACGTTGTTCAGCTTTGAAATTGTTCATATTTTCACACTGTGTTTCAATGTGAAGAAAACAGAGCTGTGATAAGCTTACATTGTTCAGCAGATGCACTGCAAGAAGGTACATAACAGGCTGATGGTAACAGTGCTCTTTGGACGTGGTGAACTCCAGTGAGGAATTGGCACCATTCACGTGTCTTTCAGTTAGTCTTGTGACAAACCTGGTACTAGAAATGACAAAAAATTTCGCTGAATTTTCTCCGTGTTTTGGTTTGTTAAGAGCCGAATACAAGGTAAGAAAGTACATCTCGCTCGAGTGGGTTAATGAATGTCAGAATGACACATGTTGTTGGGAAACATAAAATTATAAAAAGTTAGAGCAAAGAAAGAGGCCATTCGTGCTGCTTTCAAAGAGCAGGGTGATTGATTAGGAGTGATAGTTGTGACGGTACAATCAGTAGGGAGCAACATTTGTCCTTCTCCCACCCATATTTTGCCTCGCACCAACATCTCTGGTCAGTGCTTCACAAACAGCCCTACTCTTCAGCTATTCCCTCACTCCGCCTCTGTGTTCTCCACTTGTTCCATGTGTGATTTTTCCAGCTCCGAGGCGATACTCTCACTCTTCTGCTTCTGGCAGAGCTGCTAAATATTTTCAATCAATAAGTTATCAATACTTGCTTCAACAATTTCTCGAAATCCACAAACCTTCATTCTTTGACCAGGAATCGAACCCGGGCCGCAGCAGTGAAAGCGCTAAATTCTAACCACTAGACCATCAGGGAAGCGACCAAAACATTTATCAAGCTGGTTTACCTATGCTGCCTTTGCCTCTTTTTGTTCCATCTCAAATCTCTTAAACCACAAAACTGCCTGTTTAGGTTCAACACAAACGACTTCTTCAGCCAATGAAAATAACGGTATCTGTGAGCTGGAAGATGAAATTGACAGTGAGGTGAAATAGTCCCACAAACTGCTCATGTGTAACTTTCAATTTCCAAAACCCTCCACCCTCTTCGCTGTTGGTCCAATGGAAGCGCCGATTCCTGGTCAGTTGTCATCAGGGAAACTACCAATAAACTGGACATTTGGCTTTTTTTTCATTCCCGATCTCTTCACCAGAGAAAAATTTCTCCGACTAAATGTCTTGTTAAACTTGAACACAGGTGACTTCTTCACTAATGAGAAGCACCATTGCTGTTAGCTGGAACATGAAGTCGATACTTTCCTACTTTAAGACAGTTCTTAAAGTCTCCCCCTTTGACCGAGCTTTTAGTCATCTGACTGAATATGTGGCTCGGTGTCACACTTTGTTATATAATGCTCCTGGGGAGTGCCTTGTGACGTTTCATTTGGTTAAAGGTGCTTTATAAATATAAGTTGTTGTTGTAGGATATACATAGAAAGGGCCAATCTCTTGTTATATCTTTCATGCTGATATTTTTCTTTGTTTTATCCATTCTCGGGGTGTGGGCATCGCTGGCTAGGCCAGCATTTATTGCCCATCCCTAGTTGTCCTTGAGAAGTAGTGGTGAACTGCCTTCTTAAACCGCTGCAGTCTGTGTAGTGTAGGTACACCCACAGTGCTGTTAGAAAAGGAGTTCCAGGATTTTGACCCAGCGACAGTGAAGGAATGGCAATATATTTGCAAGTCAGGATGGTAAGTGACTTGGCAAAGAACTTCCAGGTGGTGTCGTTCCCATCAACCTGCTGCCCCTGTCCTTATGGATGGTTACGGTCGTGGGTTTGGAAGGTGCTGCCTAAGGAGCCTTGGTGAATTCCTGCAGTGCATTTACAATGCTGCTACGGTGCGTCGGTGGAGGAGGGAGTGATTGTTTTTGGATGCGGTGCCAATCAATTGGGCTGCTTTGTCCTGGATGGTCTCAAGCTCCTTGAGTGTTGTGGGTGCTGCACTCAGCAAGGCAAGTGGAGAGTATTCCATCACACATCTGACTTATGCCTTGTAGATGGCTTTGCGAGAGTTAGGAGATGAGTTACACATCGCATGATTCCTAGCCTCTGACCTGTTCTTGTAGCTACAGTATTTATATGGCTAGTCCAGTTCAGTTTCTGGTCAATGGTAACAACGAGGATATTGACACTGGGGGATTCAGTGGTGGTAATGCCTTGAACATCAAGCGGCGATGAATGAATTCTCTCTTGATGGAGATGGTCATTACCTGATACTTGTGTGGCACGAATGTTATCTGCCTCTCGTCATCCCAAGCCTGGATACTATCCAGGCTTTGCTGCATTTGGACATAGACTGCTTCAGTAACTGAGGAGTCGCGAATGGTGCTAAACATTGTGCAATCATCAGCGAACATCCCCACTTCTGACCTTATGATGGGCGGAAAGTCATTGATGGAGTAGCTGAAGATGGTTGGGCTGAGGACACTACCCTGAGGAACTCCTGCAGTGATGTCCTGGAGCTGAGATGACTGACCTCGAACAAGCACAACCATCTTCCTTTGTGCTCGGCATGACACCAAATAGTGGAGAGTATTCCCCCCAGATTCCCATTGACTCCAGTTTTGCTAGGGCTCCTTGATGCCACACTCGGCCAAATGTTGCATTGATGTGAAGGGCAGTCACTCTCACCTCACCTCTGGAGTTCAGCTCTTTTGTCCATGTTTGAACTAAGGCTATAATGAGATCAGGAGCTGAGTGGCCCTGGCGGAACCCAAACCGGGCATCAGTGAGCAGGTTATGGCTAAGTAAGTGCTGCTTAATAGCACTGTCAGTGACCCCTTCCATTACTTTACTGATGGCAGAGAGTAAACTGATGGGGCGGTAATTGGCTGAGTAAGATTTGTCTTGCTTTTTGTGTACAGGACATTCCTGGGCAATTTTCCACATAGCCAGTTAGATGCCAGTGTTATAGCTCTACTGGAACAGCTTGGCTAAGGGCGCGGTAAGTTCTGGAGAACAAGTTTTCAGTACTATTGCCAGAATATTGTCAGTGTCCATAGCCTTTGAAGTACCCAGTGCCTTCAGTCGCTTCTTTATATCATGTGGGGTGAATCGAATTGGCTGAAGACTGGCATCTGTGATGCTGGGGACCTCTGGGGGATGCCGATGGACCATCCACTCGGCACTTCTGGCTGAAGATTTTGGCAAATGCCTTATCTTTTCCACTGATGTACAGGGCTCCCCCATCATTGAGTTTGGGGATATTTGTGGAACCTCCATTTCCAGTGAGTCGTTTAATTGTCCACCACCATTCTCGACTGATTGTCACAGGACTTCAGAGCTTAGATCCGATTCATTGGTTGTGGGATCACTTAGCCCTGTCCATCATTTGCTTCTTATGCTGTTTGGCATGCAAGTAGCCCTTTGTTGTATCTTCACCAGGTTGACACCTCATGTTTAGGTATGCCTGGTGCTGCTCCTGACATGGCCTCCTGCACTCTTCACTGAACCAGGGTTGATCCCCTGGCTTGCTGGGGATGGTACAGAGGGGGATATGCAGGGCCAGGTTACAGATTATGTTCAAGTACAATGGGGGATATGCAGTGCCAGGTTACAGATTATGTTCAAGTACAATGGCCCACAGTGTCTCCTGGATTCCGAGTCTAGATCTATTCGAAATCTATCCCATTTAGCATGGTGGTAGTGCCACACAACACGATGGAGGACATTGTTAATGTGAAGACGGGGACTTCGTCTCCGCAATGACTGTGCAGCAGTCACCCCTGTCAATACTGTTATGGTCAGATGCATCTGAGGCAGGCAGGTTGGTGAGGATGAGGTCAAGTATGTTTTTCGCTCACCACTTGCTGTAGACCCAGTCTAGCAGCTATGTTATTTAGGACTAAGCCAGCTCGGTCAGTATTGGCACAACCGAGCCATGCTTGGCGATGGACATTGAAGTCTCCCACCCAGAATACATTGTGCACCCTTGCCACCTTCAAATGGTGTTCAACATGGAGGAGCACTGATTCATCAGCTGAGGGAAGATGATACGTGCTAATCAACACGAGGCTTTCCTTGCCCACATTTGACTTCTTTCCAGGAGACTTAATGTGGTCTGGAATCAACATTGAGGACTCCCAGGGCAATTCCCTCCCGACTGTGCTGCCACCTCTGCTGGGCCTGTCCTCGGTGGGACAGGATATACCCAGAGATGGTGGTGTCTGAGGCATTATCTGTAAGGTACGATTCCATATGTCAGGCTGTTTGCTTGACTAGTCTGTCAGGCAGATGTTAGTAAGGAGTACTTTGCAGGGTCGACAGGGCTGATATTGCCATTGTCGCTTCCAGTGCCTTGGTCAAATACTGGGTAGTCCGTTCATTCCTTTTATGTGTCTTTGTTACGATTGAGTGGTCATTTCAGGGGGTATTTTAAGAGTCAACCACAGTGCTGTGGGCCTGGAGTCACGTGTGCCCAGACGAGGTAAGATTTCCTTCCCTAAAGGGCATTAGTGAACAAGGCGGGTTTTTACAGCAATCCACACTCGTTTCACCAATTACAGCGGAAATATCACAGTCGACGACAAACACAGAGGCAGAGTGTGGGAATGAAAGAGGAAGAGAAGGGCTGTTTGGGATTCGAACCCGGAGTGTTACCCTGGCTCCCTTGATTATTAGTCCAGCGACAATACCATTCTATTTGCTTTCCTAATTATTTACTCTGTTTTTGCATGCTAACCATTACATCTCAGAGCCCGGCAATCTTTCACCATTTAGATAATATACTTTTTCATTCTTCCTGCCAAAATGGACAATTTCACATTTGCCCACATTATATTCCATTTACCAGATCTTTATCCATTCACTTAATCTATCTATGTCCCTTTTTATGTCCTTATGTCAACTCCACAAATTACTTTTCCAACTATCTTTCTGTCGTCAGCATATTTAGCAACCATTCCTTGGGCCATTCATCCAACTCATCTATACACATTGTAAAAATCCGAAGCCCCAGCACTGATCCCTCTGACATACCACTGATCCTGCCAACAAGAAAGTGAGTCATTTTTCTTAATCTCTGCTTCCTGTTAGCTAGCCAATCTTCTATCCATTCCAATCTATTACCCCCTCCACTATGAACATTTACTTTCCACAAAAAATACTTGATGTGTCACTTTATCAAATGCTTTCTGGAAACCTAAGTACAGCACATCCACCAGTACTCCATTATCCATAATATATGCTAGTTCAAAGAACTCTAACAAATTGGTCAAAGACGATTTTCCTTTAACAAAACCATGTTGACTCTGCCTGATTACCTTGAACTTTTTAATGTGTCCTGCCATAACGTCACTAAAAATAGCATCGAACCTTTTCCTTCTGACAGATGTTAAACTGACTGCCCCGCAGTTTCATGTTTCCTGTCTCTCTCACTTTTTGAGCCAACGTATTACATTTGCTGTTTTCCAATCTCATGGAATCTTGCCCAAATATAGGGAATTTGGAAAATTAAAACGAATACATCAAATATCTCACTCGTCACTTCTTTTAAGATGCTACGATAAAGTCCATCAGGATCCGAGGGTTTGTGAACCCACACCTCCAACAATTTACTCGGTATCACTTCCCTGGCGATTGTAATTTTCTTGAGTTTCCCTCGCTTCAATTTCCTGAGTTACAGATAAATCTGGGATGTTACTTGTCTCCTCTGAACTGCGCAGGCACCTGGCTGGAAAGTTAAACGGTGACTTCATGCAGCAGCACTTTGGGTCTTTGTTTTGAAGAAATGGAACTCGGCTGTTCTCATTAGGAATGCTGGAGACAGACTGATCAACAATGTCATCATCAGATGGCGCAGCGCAGCAAGAGGACCTTCCACTCATCCTTTCTATGCCTAAGCTTTTTACAAAGAGCCTCCTCATTCATCCGATTTTCCGTCCTTCTCTGCATAACCCCGATTTCCCCCTCTCAACTCATTCTCCAATTTCACTTTGAAAATACTGATTTAATTAAAATGATATTGAAAGGTGAGAAGGAGATTCTACAGTGCCCAGTCTGCTAAATTCTGCAGCGTTACCATAGTTTCCTTCACCCAATGACACCAAGAATTGCACCTATGATTATTACATAGTTTTTGAAGAAAACAAGTACTTAAACTGTTGATTTGAATTTAATTTTTTAACGAAAGTTATTCCAATCAAGCATTTCCTCATTTTCTCAGTCGATATATACAATCTTATTCCTCTTGCTGTACAACCTGTTACAGAGGCTGTTATAGAAAAGAGGGAAAGGTTTGCTACAGCTATACAAAGCCCTGGTTAGGTCACAGCTGGAGGACTGTGTATAGTTCTGGGAACGGCACCTTATAAAGGATCAATATTTGCATTGAAAGTTTCAGAGAAGCCGCATCGATTAAGTTGGTGGGTTTTGGAAATAGGAAGTTGTACATGTGCAACTATTACATTGAGGAGACCAAACGCAGACAGGGTGACCACTTTGCAGAACACCTTCAATCTGTCCACAAGCATGACCCAGGCCTTCCTGTCGGTTACCATTTCAACACCCCATCCTGCTGTCATGCCCACATGTCTGTCCTTGGCCTGCTGCATTGTTCTAAAGAAGCCCAACGCAAAGTGGAGGAGCAGCAACTCATCTTCCGCTTAGGCACTTTGCAGCCTTCTGGACTTAACATTGAGTTGAACAACTTCAGACCATGAACTCTCTCCTCCATTTTCACACTTTTTAAAATCCCTTTATAAAAATGTATTTTATTTACTTATTTTTTATTCATTTATTCGTTATTTCATCCCCCTTTTTATCCTCTTTTAAATTATTTTTTCCCAACTACCTCCCTCTGACCCCACACCACTCCAACTCCAAAAGTGCGATCTGTTACTCGTTCCATGTTGTTCTTTCACAGAGTGCTGACCCTTGTTCTGCTATTCACACATTCTGCTTTCGTACTTTCATGCCACTATCAGCACCTTCTTCAGCCCTCACCACTGCCATTAACACTCCCTTTTTCTTGTGTCCATGATACATTTGTCAGTCTCTCCTTAGCTCCCACCTCTCGCTGACCTTCTACCCAGCTTCACCTGCTCTACCCTCCCCGCCCCATCCCCACCCTGCCCCACTTGAACTGTATAAACCCCATCACTTTATACTTCTCTTCAGCTCTGAAGAGGGGTCACACAGAATCAAAACGTTAACTTGGTTTCCCTCTCCATAGATGCTGTCAGACCAGCTGAGTTTTACCAGCATTTTCTGTTTTTATAATATATAACAGGTGGTTGGCTAACCAGACGTTAGACGGAGAAAAATGTGGCAAAGTCTGAATTAACTCACTTGGTCGTAAAAGTAATTTTTAAAAAGCAACAAAGCAGAACACTTCAAAAGGTGAGAAAGTTGAGCGTTGGTGTGCAAGGAGATTTGTCTGTGCATGTACAAGGAAGACAGGAAGTTGTATCAGTTCCTGCAGCACAATTGATTAGTGTGTTCTTCCAACTGAAAGTTTGGTGGTTCAAAACCACTCAGGGACCAAACTTCCGATCCCCCCCCACCACCCCCGACCCCCATCAACACTCTCATTGTCATACGGATCCGGGTTGTCAATGGCGGCAGGAAAGTTTCCCACAAATGTTGCCAGAGCTAATGTTCTGCAGTAAGTTTCCAACTAGAGAATCTTCCGCGTGTAAAGGAAATGTGATAACTACTCGGCTACGAAAGCAACATGCAGCTCCTTGTAGAATATCAAACTGTGCTGTCTTATTGCACTTCAGGACCTTGTTTTGTGGAAGTACAATTCGGCGGAAAATCTTAGCCATGCGGCAGGGAAATTGATCTAACATTAGAATCATCAGGTGACAGAGCACATCAGCAGCTCATTCAACACCTCACACATGTGCGAACAACCTTACAGCAAATCCGCCCCCATCTTTCCCTCTAATTTCCGAGCCATGCATTTTTCAGAAGATCATTCAAAACCTGGAGAAGTATAAATGTCACTTTGTTTTGAGATGATGCATCCGGTTACTATTTAACAACAAACGGGAACGATGCAACCTGTCCTCACACTTAATTCTGTTAATGATTCTACGCCTTTCGAGAGGGGAACTTTCCGTGTGTGAGAGACCGTGATCCCTATTACCCTACACAGACCCTGCAATGCGAAGAGCCCAATTTCACACACAGAAGACAGAGAGCCGGGAATTTTCAGATTGGAAAGACATAACTAGCGGAGTGCCACAAGGATCAATCCTAGGTCCTCAATTATTTACTATCTATATTAATAACTTGGAAGAGGGGGCGGAGTGTAATGTATCCAAATTTTCTGACGATACAAAAATAGGTGGAGTGCATTTTGTGATGAGGACATATGGAATCTGCAAGGGGGTATAGATAGGTTGAGTGAGTGGGCAAAAAACTTGGCAGATGGAGTTTAATGTAGGAAAGTGTGAGGTCATGCACTTTGGACGGAAGAACCAAAAGGCAGATTATTATTTAAATGGACAGAGACTCCAAAAAAAGTGCAGCTCAGAGGGATCTGGGTGTTCTTGTGCATTAAACACAATGGGTTAGCATGCAGGTGCAGCAAGTAATTAAGAAGGTAAATGGAATTTTGGCCTGTATTGCTAGTGGATGGAGTTTAAAAATAGGGAAGCCTTGTTAAAACTGTGCAGGGTGTTGGTGAGGCCGCATCTGGAGTACTGTGTACAATTTTGGCCCCGGTATTTAAGAAAGGATATACTGGCATTGGAGGCAGTTCAAAATAGATTCAGCAGGCTAATTTTTGGGATGAAGAACAGCGAAACAGGTTAAGTCTTTATTCATTAGAGTTTAGAAGAATGAGGAGTGATCTTATTGAAACCTACAAGATTCTGAGGAGGCTGGACAGGTTCATGTAGAGAACGCGTTTCCACTAGTGGGGAATCTCGAACTGGGGAACATAGTTACAGAATAAGGGAGCACTCATTTAAAACTGAGATGCACAGGAATTTCTTCTCTCAGAGGGTAGTAAATGTCAGGAATTCTCTACCCCAGAGAGTTGTAGAGGCTAGATCACTGAAAGTATTTAAAGAGGAGGTAGATAGATTTTTGAAATATCGGGGAGTTGAGGCCTATGAGGAGCTGGCACGAAAGAAGAGTTGAGGCCTGGGCAGATCATCCATGATCTTATTGAAAGGCTTGAGGGGCCTTTCCTGCTCCTTCTTCTCATGTTCTTATGTTCGTTTGAAACGTGTCTCTGGTGAAAGGGGTCGGAAATAAAAATAAAAGGCACAGGTAACATAGATAAGCCAGGTTGTAAATCTTTCCTGTCGCTTCCCTGGTGGTCTAGTGGTCAGGATTCGGCGCTTTCACCGCCGCGGTATGGGTTTGATTCCCGGTCAGGGAATGATAATTTGCTGACCTCGTGCAAACTATGAAAGTGAGTTTGGATAATTCCATTAGAGAAATGCAGATCACCTTTGCCGGAATCAGTGGCGTAGGAGCTTGAATTTTGCATCAGAGTTGGAAATGTCATCTGGTCACAACCGGTAAGGAACAAACACAGAGGTGAAGATAGGGAATGAGAGAAGGGCAGTGGTCGGCTGCAAAGCGCTGACAATAGAGAGGATGCTGCATGACAAAATATAGCGGTAAGGGGGAAGATTTTACTGTTTACGTCGACAGAAATATCTCCCAGATCTGGTCCCAAATCTCGTGTTAATAGAGGAGAAAACTCTTCGCTTAATCTTCCACTTCTTAGCTGCACCTCCTTCCAAACATTGCAAACTCCCCCTGCATTTTCCATCCTGATATTTTTCTCTGTAACATTTTGATATGAAACTGCACAACTAATGTGAATAAAGTGTGTGATGGGAAAAATGTGTTCACCCC